>NC_034417.1:2601052-2791741 GCF_002078875.1 Numida meleagris
CCGCGGCGAACAATGGGCGCGCGGCGGGGCGCGGAGCGGCGCGGATCTCTTCTGCGCCCCGCGGGAGCCCCTCCGGGCCCCGGCACCGCGCGTCCGTCCCGGAGCGCTGAGGGCGCGGCGGCGTCGCTTTTCCCGTGTTCCCCGTCTCCCCTTTCCCGCGGTATTCCCGGACCTTCCCGTCGCCGTGAATTTTCTCGCGCTCCCCTCCGCCGCCCGCTTCCCGTCCCTCCCGCCCCCGTTTCGTTGCCGCCGCTCCGCGCGCCGCGGGTGCCCGCGGGGCGAGGCCGCCGGGAGCCGGGCGCCGGCGGCCGCCCCGACGTTCGCGTTCGGGGCCGTGGGCACCGTCGGGACGGCCGTCCTCGGCAGCAGCCGCCCGGCCGGCCGGGATCGGCGAGAAGAGCCGCGCGTTGCGGCAGCTCCGTGCACCTGATCCCGCCGTGCTCCCGCACAGAAACCTCTCGTGCTTCTTTTTTCTCCGTTCTATTCATTCCCCCTCCCCCAGTCTCCACGGGCTTCCTGTGCATTAGCAGAGCAATAAGGCAGAGCGCTCCGGCGGCCTCTGGCTCGGTTTTAAATTCCCACAGACTTTACGGCACGGAGGCGGGAGCGGCTCGGGAGCTCCGTGAGAGCCCCGGCGCCGCGGAATCGCCGCTGCCCTGGGGCTCTCGATGCCCGCCCACCCCGCCGTGCAGTCACCTCCCCAGTGCTCCGCGCATCGTGGGACATGTGACAGGCGCGGATCCACCTGCGCGGGTGCGGAAGGACGCGGTGGTGCAGCCGGGCTTGGAGAGGGCGGGCTGTGCTCCTTCCGCTGAGAGGAGCGGGCAGGTGGGCGCTCCGTGCGGAGCGCGGCTCTGTGAGTCAGGCACCCCGCAGTGTGACAGCCCAGAGGAGGGGGAGAGGAGGACTCGGATAAGCAGGGCTGTTTGTTTCACCCGCACCCCAGCCCTGATGCATCCCCTCCCCGCTGCCGCTTTGAGAAGCTGAAAGCATCCGCGTACATTTGTGCAGGAGCTGGGGAGGGAAGAGCAGCCCTGCCCGTGCCTGGGTGCCCCGCGGAGACGGGCTGCGGAAGGGTGTCTTCCGTCTGGGCAGGAATCCACGGAGTCCTAAGTGAGTCAGTACCTGCGTGTTATTGGCGAGATGCAGAAATGGAATGTCAGGGTGATTAGGAGAATGAGGCACATCTGAGGATACGGCGGCTTGGCAGGCGCGCTGCGTGTTGCACCGCTCCTTTTCCCACTCGAGGGCAGGGCTCTCGGTGCTCTCCCCAAACTGCCCCCGTCTGGGGAGCAGGAAAGGTGACAGCGGAGCCAGCCCAGCGCCTCTGCCCTGCAGCAGAGCGGTGCGGCACGCTCACCTGTGCCGTGTACTCCAAGCAGAGCCGAGGAGGGGCTGCCCGCAGCCCGTGCTCAGGCAGGTGGGGTTTGGGCAGGTGCTGCTGTGCGGGCAGCACGCTGGAAAACCCCGAGAAATAACTTGCCATGGAAACTCCGAAACACCGAAAGCCCCGAACCTTTTGCAGAGATGTGCCTCACGTCTGAAGTTACCCCAGGTAACGCCAAGAGGCGCAAAACCAGCGCGTCACAGCCCCGTTTCGCTAACAGGCTGACTGTCTGGAAAACCGCCTTCAGGTTGGTGGGAATCGCCGGGGAGCAGGGAGTGAAAGCCCGGTGCCCTCCCTCGGGCCACGCTGACGCTCCCTGCTCCCCTCCGTGCCCCGCTGCGGCTCTGGGGGCAGCCGGGGCCGGGCTTGGCGCGGTGCTGGCGGGGCTCCCGGCCGCGGGGGGCTGGCACCGCGTCCGCTCTCTGCGGAGCAGCTCTCCGGGTCGCGCTCCCAAGCACAAACACGAGTTGCCTCTAGAAAGGGGAAACGGTGACAATTTTTTTGTTTGCTGCAGATTGCAAAGACAGTGAATGCCGATTCTTTCCGAGCCAGCCGTGGATTAAGTCCATTATAAAATTAAAACAGATGGAACACAATTTCACTTACATTACAAAAAAGGACAGGAACCATCTGCAATAAGATTTAGCATTGCAAAGCTATTGTTATCATGTTACCATTAAAACCTTTGAAGGGTTTTCTTTTCTTTTAGAAACTTGTCCGCATGAAACCAATGTTTTATTTATCCGTCTCCCTAAGATAATCATATTTTATTTAAAAACACGACGTCTCGCAGCTAGAGCTTTGGTTCCAGCAGAATGTGCAAAAGCAGAGGTTGTGAAACTTCAGCATCGAACTGTTCGGGTCTTCGGGGGGGAGGATGCGGCAGATTCCCCGTGCATTTTTCCTTTAACAACATTTCCTCGGGTTTGGGGACAATGTCTGATACTGAAAATAGATAATTAATGAGATAATGGGATACTGCATGTCACCTCCTGTCCAATGGGATTATCTGATGGCTAATTATGGACAGATTGTGATTAATGTGATTATGGATTGGTTATTAATCTGATTCTGGATTGATCTAGTTATGTTTTAGTCTGCTCCAAATGGTTAATTGGATCTGAGATAATAGAAATGCAGCTTGCACCAGATTTTGCCACATCAGTTGGTGAAGTATCTTTTGATCTGGGTGGGTTGCGAACAATAAATTATTTACAGCTGTTGAGAAAATGACTCTTCCTTAGAATGTAGCCATTCATTTTATTTTCGAGGGCCTTTGAAAACAAAATCAATATCCTTTTTAAAAGGAGATGTTGACAAAAGAAAGGCACGTACATAACTCACAAACAAATGTGACGAAATTAAACAGCGGTTAACCCGGTGGCCCAGTGTCTGGTGATGCATTTGAATTGCTATGCGGAGCTTTGGGCTCAATTCTTCTGAGACCAGCAGGGGTTGGGAGCATTGCAGGGGAAGAGGGCCCAGCTCTGCAGAAAGTGGTATTGCACAAGAGCCACTGCCAGCCCTGCTAGTGATTAAGAATCAGCCATGGTAAAATGGCAGAGAGAGTCCTTGACACTCCGTCCCCTCCGGGTAAGGGGGACGCAGAAAGTCAAAGGGCTCATCCCACCACCTTGTCTGACACCCTCTGCACCGGGCCCAGCACTTGGGCCACGTGTTGTTCTTTCTCCCCTCGCACTGGTTTCTGGTTGACCTCAGTCGTGGCTCAGAGAGATGCATCTGGTCTGGATGCAGCCTGCCGGCATGGGAGAGGCTGCCCTGCTCCCTGCCAGGCCGTCCTGCTGCCTCGCTACTTTCACTGAAACACAAATTGAGTTCATATTTTTGGGATCTTGTGCCATTTTCTGCTGGGCGAAAGGCAGTGGCTGTGATGTGCGACTTGAGACGTGGGGACGGGAGGCGCGTTGGCCTTGGCACCGGGTGGGACAGGCAGCAGGTAGCTCACAGAGGTGCCCACAATCAAACTGGTCTCGAAGCTCTGAGAACAGGTTTATCGAGGCTGCTGCCCTTAGCACCGGGGTGTTATTTTCCCCCAGGTGTCCGTGCTGCTGCAGGAGCGTTGGGCTGCTGCCAGATCCGCATCCAGGTTCCTCCCCAGCATCACGATGGGCAGAGAAAGCAGCTCCTGTTTAAAAAATAATGCTATACAACCTTTGCATTTTACATGCATCTCCCACTAGCAAGGAGGCGAGGCACGTGCTGGAGGAGGGATGCAGGTCATCAAGACCCACAACAGGCACCGTGCAGGGTGGAGCAGAGTGCTCCCCAGGGGACCCCTCCCTCAGCCCTGCACCATGCAGCGTGGTGCAGCAGGAGCTGCCTGCTCAGGAGGCCTGCCCTGTGTGCTGCAGAAGCCTGCATGCATCCCTCCCTCCTTACCAACCCTTGGCAGGAGGGCTGGCTTTTGCTCAGATAGAGAGCAACAGCAAGAGCAACAGACAGCTTGCAGGCTTATCACTGCGTCCTTGTTACCTGGTCAGCACCTGGGAATGGTTAGCGAGAGATGACAGAGAAGGGAAAACAGCTGTTGGCAGTGGCTTTGCAGGCTCGGCAGGGATGGATGGCTGCTGGGGTGTTTCTGAGGGAGTGTTCCCCTCTGCCCCCTGTGTTGGAGGTAGGGCTGGTGATGCTGTGCTGGCCTGAGGGCTCGCATAGGGCCTTGTGAAAGGCAAAGTGCTGGTGGCAAACACGCAGGTGGGTGGCTGTAAGGTGATCTGGGCAGAGCACTAAGCACACCTGTGCTGGGGTTTTACTCCAAGGCCACCCAAGGGTGACAAGCTCTGTGTTTGTGGCAGGTGGGTGGGGAGCAGGGCCCCAGGGAGGTGTGTCCCATCCCATCCCATCCCATCCCATCCCATCCCATCCCATCCCATCCCATCCCATCCCATCCCATGCTGATGGCCCCATGTCTGTGGGGAAGGGCTGAGAGTGGGGGCATAGGTCACGTCCTGGGCTGCTGAACTGCTTTGGCTGTGTGCTTTGCAGCACTCTGGCACAGAGCATTTCAGCAGCAGAGCTCTCCATGGCCCTTCTGGTGCAGGTTGTCACCCAGTCTCTCCCCACGGGCACCTGCCCGGCCCCAGGCTGCAGGTCCAGCGCACTGAGCCCCGCTGAGGCCTAAGCAGGTTGCAGTTGCTTTAACATTATTGGATTTTGACAGATTAGGAGGTGAATCCTTTCATGTGGTGGAGAAGCCTCCCAGATGAGGCTCTTCTAATTTATCTGAGTCAGCTCTGCCTGGCGGTGGTGGGAGGAGTAAGCTGAGGATGACCCCTGCCAGAGGGGACCATCATAGCAGTAATAAAAAAAATTCCTCCCCTTCCCTAAATCCCATAGCTGTGAGACTGTATTAGCTGGATTCCATATGTTTTAATTAGGAATTGTATATTTTAAGGGAACCAAAATCCGATTCTGATAGAGATGTGATAACACATGTGTGATGGCTCTTGTTCCGTTTTCCTTTTGTCAGAGGCCCCAGGACACCTACATGTTTGCAACCCTATTGTTGTAAGGTGGAGCAACTGCCTTACTGATTTGCCTCCCACCCCAAGAGTGTGAAAAAATGTAATTCCCTTTCAAATACAGAAATTGGGTCAGGAGATACTAATGAAATAATCCTGGATAACAATGCATTATAAATGGATCTTCTTCCACTAATTAATGGCTCATTTTTCTTTCAAAATACAGAGTCATATCCTCTGCCCGCTGTAGGAGCGGTGACTCGGTGCCGACAGCTCACACCTGTTGCAGTTTTACTGCTCTTATTGTTGTCACGCTGTAGGTGGGAAGGTCAAATTATTATTAAAAAAAACAGGCTTTTTGCCACCATTCAGCTCATATGGATCACGCTGATATAATCCCTACCTGATTAGGGTTATAAGCTCCTCCAACACTGGTCATTCGTGATGAAGACTTCCTTTGTGCTTCAGGGAATAATCCGCATCAAGCCAGTTTCAATAAAGATTACGCGCATCTGAAGCATTGCTGAGGTTTTAAATTAAAATTATAGACAGAAAATACAACAAGAAGCCTTTATATCTCCAGGCTGGTGACATTACACCAGGAAACCTGACCTGAAGGGTGGAGATGTCACTCTGCCCATCAAAACACACCATGTGCTGCCAAGCCAGATCAACAGCAGAAGAATGAATGAATTCTGGGCTGTGATGCATGTAGGTCAGTTTGGACAGAGAGGCTCTGTGCTGTTTTGGTCTGAAGTACTGAAAAGCCGCATAGCACCGAACCAACAAACAGGAGCTCAGAGGAGATCGGCTTGCTCTTTTTGCTTTGGTGTTTTCAGGTGTGGGTGGCTGTTCTGCCTTTTAAGGTCTTCTCACCCTCTCCTTCTGTGAGCTGGAAGCTCGTCTTTGGAGCTTAACACAGCTTGATGAATGGCGTGCCACGCCGTTAATTAATAAAGCGCGTTAATGAAAGAGGAGGTAAGGTTGCTCAGGATGCTCTTACTCTGTGTCGTTTCGCCGCTGTTCCTTTTTTTAGGCCACGCAGGGTGCAGATAAGAGGAGTTTACACGCTGTAAGAAATTCACGCGGGAAGGGTTCCGCTGTACCTTATTTTATTAGCTTGGGATAGGGTCTAGCACGGAGCATGGCCGCGGGGTGCTCTGCTCTCCGTGCCCTGGGCACCGCACCGGAATCGCGCTGCCTCCGCCGGGGCTGCTCCGAGCCACGCGCGCCGCGGCTCCCGCGCCCCGTTCAACCGTCCCGCCGCCGGGGGGGGCGCTATATGCAGCCGCCCATTGGCCCCGCGCCGCAGCCAATGAGGAGGCGGTGCGGCGGCGCGGCTCTCGCGAGAGCAGCGCGGAGCGGAGCGGGGCGGCGGAGCCATGTTGCGGGTGGCGGCGGCGGCGCGCGGCGTGCGGAGGGCGGTGAGTGCGGGCGGGGCCGCGGGGCACGCGCGGCGCTGCGGCCGAGGGTCGGCCCGCCTGGCCGCTCGCGGTCCCGCTGCTGTGTGGAGAGCCCGGGGCGGCGGGGTGCCCTGCTGGCGGCCGGGAGCCTGTTGCGCGGCCGGCGGCGCTTGGGGGAGGAGGTGGCGCTGAGGCGCGGTGGTTGCGACCGCTGCGGGCTGGCACTGCGGGTGATCGCGAGGTCGCCCGTCGCCGTTGACCTTCGTCCGTGTGGCCGCACTGGGAGCGCTGGGCCTGCGGAGGCCGCGCGGTGCTTCGTGTGTCACAGGGCTCGCGGTACCAAACGTAACGGCGAGGTGAGCTCAAGGTGAGCTGCAGCGCGGGGCTCCCGAGGTGTCCCACAGCGTCTGCTCAGCCCCGGGCCGTGGAGTTCCAACCGTGTGCAAACGGTGCTCCTGAAAGAGCTTTAGGGTCTCACTGCTTTTGCTTGGAGGTCTTCCATGCTTTCACAGGTATTACTGCTCAGTAGAGCTCTGAAATAGCAACAGTAGATGTATTAATCGGTTTGAAGCACTAAGAGTGGCTTAAATGAAGAGCAAAAAGCACCAGCACCTGCGTGATTTAATGATCTAGAGCCACAGCTGCTACAATCACGGTGATTGAGTTAGGCTGTGGGCCTTCTGGAGCAAAGGTCGTTGTGAAGAACACATGCAACAGCTGTGTAAATAATTTACTGCGTTAGTGAGGTGCTGGCACTGCTGCCCAGAGGGGCTGTGGGTGCCCCGGCCCTGGAGGTGCACCAGGCTGCAGATCCTGGAAGTCAGGAAGGTCAGCTCCTTGTTCTTCAGCCACGTGCACCTGAAGTTATATACCTATGAAAACCATAAGACATTGCGTGTGTCTTTAGCATGGTAACAATGCAGTGTGCAGAAGGGAATGGTTTTCTGTTGAAGTACTCGGTCAAGTTTTAAGTCGTGCAGTTTAAGAATGTCTACAGAGAAACCAGGTTTGAGAGGTCAGTAAAGTATAAGCAGCGAGGAGAGGTTGGAGTTGCATATCTTAACGAAAGGGGCACCAAGAGGTACAGAAAGAATTGGTGCAGATGTGGGAATAAGCCATTTCACTAGTCTATGCCAATAAAATAATAGTAGGCTTAAATTACAAGAAAGATAGTTGGGAAGAGCAAAGATAGACGTTAAGAAATCACTTGTAGTAGAAAGCATAGTAAATTTTTGGAATATTTTGCCTAAGAGTCATTGGAATGCTCTGATGGCAAACTAGATGTGTGTTGGGGCTATCATAGATACAGTTGCTTATCATCTGGTGGCACATAGCTTTGTATGGGCTACTGAAATGCCAACCTGTAATGATAATGAACTGTGGTCGTCAGAATTGTCTTGAAGTCACTCTTTTTTTTTTTTTTTTTTACCTCTGTAGAATAACAGATCATGTATTCCCTTAAAATTATTCTTTATCTTTTTTTTTTTACCATGTAAACATGTGTCTGTCTCTTCAGTCATTTTTCCTCTTCCTCACATGACATTGCGCGACAGCTTGAGGCCATCACCTTTTAAATTTGTACTCCCTTGTCACTCAGCCTGTGCAGATAGGCCATCCAAGGGCAAGCAAGCAGTGTTAGACTTGGCTGCCTAAAGACACGACACGAATGAATTGGTCGCCCTCACTTCCACACTCCCTCAAAAAGAAAATGATGGAGTGCCAGTGAAGGACACTGTGGCTCGCCATTTAAGAATAGCATTTTGCTTTGTACAGTGTTTCAGTCCTCTGTTTTTGTTTTAAAGATCTATATAGAATAACAGTTGCTCATGTTTCCACAGTGTGTGTTGAGATGATTCAGACTCGCTTCTCAATAAATGAAATAGGCTGCTTCTTATGAAGCTGTTGAGGGTCTTCAAGTGGAAGTGGGCTTAACTATAAGGTTCTGTTCTCTCACTGCAGTGTAGCATTTTACCATGTAATAGCTTTTCAATAAATATAATGCTGCTTCCTTAATTTTTAGTCACACTGAGCAGGTACTTCTGACTTGCCTCTACAGTGTTTTGGGGGACAGTGACCCAGTTTTCACTGCTGTCTTTTGGCTTCTCTTGATTTGTTCAGAGCTCACAACTCCCTGGTATTTCTGAAAACAGTGCATTTTATTTCATACATATATGTGTGTGTGTGCGCATATATTGTGATGAACATATGGGTTTTTATTTTTGTTTTTAGCCCGAGATAATTTGGATAAATGGATTGAATAGCCTGGGATGCTCCAGCAGATGATGGCCTTACGGGAAAAGTGCTGGAGTGTATTTGTAGTTCGTGTGAAATACAAATACAAAGTATTCTCTCTCTATAACTCCTGAAGGGAGGTTGTAGTGAGCTGGGGGTCAGCCTCTTCTCTCTTGTAATTAGTGACAGGATGAAGGGGAATGGCTTCAAGTTGCGCCAGGGAGATTTAGGCTGGACATTAGGAAACACTACTTTTCTGAAAGAGTGGTCAGGCGCTGGAATGGGCTGCCCAGGGAGGAGGTGATGGAGTCACCGTCCCTGGAGGTGTTCAAGAAATGTTTAGATATAGCGTTGGGAGCCATGGTTTAGTGGGGTTGTTGGTGATAGGTGGATGGTTGGACTGGATGATCCTGTAGGTCTTTCCCAACCTAGCTAATTCTATGATTCTATCTGTCCTTCAGCTGTCATTGGTGGCTCAGATTACAGCCTTTTTTTAGTGTGCTCATTTAGCTTGAGTTTACTTTCCGTAGCTTTGTCTGTATTTACAAACAGCTTTGTTGCTTTGATTTATATTAACAGTTTGTGTGGGATGCATCTGGGAAAGCTTCTTCTGTACCATGTCTTTTTTTTTGCTGCTTCAATTCTTTTGCAATCATGTCTTGATCATAATTCCTAAATAAATCTTATGTATTTTCTTGATTTCTTTTGCTGCTCTCTGTTGCAGTTAGGGCTCCTTCTTTTCAGCTTAGGTGCCTTCAGTGTTATTTTTCCAGTTACTGTTTCCTGGAGTTAAGTAACTGTGTCTCAGACCTCTTCTGTACCAGATGGTTACAGATGCTCTAGGAGTATAAACTTTATTGCCAGGTCTCCCTCACGGCATTGAGCTTGCCAAATATATATGTGTTTATTTATTTATTTAAGCTTTGCAGCAATGAGACTGTCTTTTAATTGAATTAGGCATTATTTTGTTATACAGGAATGCAGGCATTATTTTTATTAGGGTTTGTACCTCAAATCTTTGCCTCTTGAGTCTATTTTTGGGATTTTTTTTTCCGGTGCTAATGGGTCTGTATATGAGTATGATGTATATGAGATAATTAATTCCTACTAAGCAATTTTAAAATGTTATTTTCTGGATAGTCTGCTTTTACAGCTAAGAAAATCCTGACTGTAGGTTGACTGCGGGCAGTTCATTGTTGGCTATGAACTGGAGAGGCAGTTGACTCACCAATCCTACCACGCAGCAAGTAAAGGTTTAGGACACTCTTGTCTATCATTTTTTTAACTGTTAGTACACACGTTTTGTAGGATAGAAGCACAACATTCATATTTAAGAAGTGCTGGACCTCTGTGCAATGTGATGTGAAAGACCAACATGCGTTTGATTTTCATTGGCGTTGCTGTGAGGAGGCTGCAAAGCTTTTGACATTGTCCCACACCACAGCCTTATCTCCAAATTGGCAAAGTATGGATTTGTAGGCTGGACTGTTTGGTGGATAAAGAGTTGGTTGAGTGGTCACAGCCGGAGGGTTGTTGTCAATTGCTCGATGTCCAGGTGGAGGCTGGTGATGAGTGGTGTCCTCCAGGGGTCTGCCTTAGGATGGGTGCTCTTCAACATCCTCATAAATGACATAGATGATGGGATTGAGTGCACCTTCAGCAAGCTTGCTGATGGCACCAAGCTGAGTGATGCAGTTGACTCAGTGGAAGGAAGGGATGTCATCCAGTGGGACCTGGAAAGGCTTGAAAAGTGGGCGTGTGTGAACCTCATGAGGTTCAACAAGGCCAGGTGCAAGGTGTGGCACTTGGGTCAGGACAATCCCAGGTGTGCGTACAGACTGGGAGAAAGAACTCATTGAGAGCAGCTCTGTCCTTCATTGAGAAGGACTTGGGGGCCTGATGACATGAGCCAGCAGTGTGCTCCTGCAGCCTGCAAGGGCAACAGTAACCTGGGCTGCATTAACAAAGGGGAGGCAGCAGGGAGAGGGAGGGCATTGTCCCCCTCTGCTCTGCCGTTGTGAGGCCCCATCTGAGTACTGCGTCCACGCCTGGGGCCCACAGGAGGGATGTGGAGCTGATGGATATGGATATGGAGAGGAGGGTCACAAAGGTGGTCAGAGGGCTGGAACTCCTCTCCTATGAAGAAAGGTTGAGGGATCTGTGTTTGTTTAGCTTGGAAAAGAGAAGGCTCCAGGGAGGCCTCATTGAGGCCTTCCAGTACTTGAAGGAAGCTTCAAGTACTGGAGCAGGAGGGGCGATGACTTTTTACATGGTCTGATGGTGATAGGAAAAGGAGGAATGGCTTTGATGTAAAGAAGGGTAGATCTAAGTTAGAGAGCTTGTGGGTGCCCCGTCCCTGGAGGTGCCCAAGGCCAGGTTGGATGGGGCCCTGGGCGGCCTGATCTAGTGGATGGCAGCTGCTCACAGCCAGGGGCTGGAACTGGATGATCTTTAAGATCCCCTCCAACCTCAGCTGTTCTGTGATTCTGGGATCACCTGTGCAAATTGAATGAGCTCTGAGTGCGTGGCTTGTTGGCCTTAGGCATGGATTTGTATGGAGCAGGTGCATCCAGATTCTTAACATTTGGCTGGGATAGGAACAGTGAGTAGCCTCGGTTATTTGCACAAAGTCTGGAATTCCTGTGATGATATTTCAGGCTTTTACATTCAGCTTGGAAATCGTTGCTGGGTTTCTCAAGTGGGGAGCAGAAAGATGCCTTGGTGTAACTTGAGAAGATGATGGATTCAGTGAATCCTTTGGTACTCTGCAAGTGACTGATTTGGTGTACACTGCACATTTGGGTTAATCTCACCATCTTTCAGACATCTGGAAGCCAGAGGCCAGGTTTGCTCTACAGTAAATGGAGGAGGGAGGGAGCTGAAAACTCCAGACGTTTTTCTTTCGTAGGTGTTTATTTTATTGTAGGCTGAATCACTGTCTGGGGTTGCCCGCAGAAAGGAAATGTGGATGATTCCACTGTAGAGGGAGCGCGGGTGCCTAGCTTCCATCCATGTCTAAAGCTAGACAAAATAAATTCCCTGTCCTACTGTCATGTGGCTGTTGTCACATGTCTTCATGGTATGCCGGTGTGTTTGTGAGAAGACACTTGATTGCCCAGCTCTGTAGGGTGTTTAATTGTAATTGGTTTCTTCGGATGGCCCGATTCTCTAGAGCTTGGTTTCTGTGGCGCAAGAGCTGAGTGCTCTTCCCTCTCAAAGCGCTGCTGTCAGGAGCTTTGTTGTTGTGTTTGTGTTACTACTTGTGCTTTTCATAGCCTTGCTGCCAGCTGGTTAGGTTTGTGTGCAACCTTCCCGTTTTATTTAGGCTTGAAAATAGGCATCCTGATCACGGACCAGGTGGAGAATTGCCAGTGAGCAGCTGGAGAAGCTCGATGAGGAGGACTGGTGGCTATTCTGATGCATTAACATCTCATTGCAGATTTGCAGTGCTCAGGATCGTATGTGACTGAATTATTTAACCTCTGCCTTTATGTCAAATTCTGCTTTTGTTTTGGTTTGCTTTTAGTTGTTTTCAGAAGTGATTTTATGTATGTTAGTATATTAAAACCCAGGCTCACGTAGGAATCTTACTTGTTTGTCCAGGGCTTCTACTCAAGATCTAGAATGGAATTTTTCACTTATTTTAAAACTGGCCTTACCGCTGTGTCCTGTATGCTCAAGCAACATCCATTACTCATTCTTTTTGGCTAAAGGAGTTATTTCTCAGTTTTTTTTTCTAGAATTGGATGACTGTGACACTGCAATGCTTCTGTCAGTGCAGTACTTATTTAGGGAAGAGATCACAGTGTAGTTAGAATTAAATGCATGTTTAAAATGTGTTCTTTGAGCCACACCAGGCTCTTTTAAAAGAAATTTTTGAAGAGTCTGTGTCTGTCTTAGGAGAATCTTTCAGGAGCATGGCCCACTTTACCCTGTGACATGACTGTAAGTCGTTTAAGAAGTGAGCTATTTGCCACAAAAGCGTGGATTTGTTCTTCTAACGGTGACTAAATCTCATAACCTTTAATTGCAAATGATGTATGAAACATAATCAAAAATATGCTGTCTGATCTATATTGGCAATAAATATTTTGTTCCTGGCAATTGGCTTCAAACGTTCTTAGAATCTTTAATCGTAACAAGTAGCCTTAAGCAGAGAAGATGAAATGCAGAGTACTTTTACAAGAATTCTTATTGTTTTACTCAAAATGACAAATTATGGTCCTTATTCTGCAGAAACCTACCTTTTTAGTTATACTTTCATACTAAGAGTAGTTTCAGAGAAGTCCTTGGGTTTGCTTTCTCTGCGTGAAGTCCATCGTGCTGATAGACCTTGCATGGCTGAAGTCTGTGTCCAAATTTCAGTCTCTCAGGTTTTCTGAAGCTTTATTATCTGGTTTAAGTGCTTGGTGTGTGCAGATTTGTTGTGAGTGGAAGTGGGCTTAGAATATGAGTTTGAAGTAGTGCTGTCCAGTCTTCAGTTTTTGTTGGTAGTTGCCTTATTGCATTAATGAATGTGTTTTGCTTTGCATGTATTCCATATTACATTGATCAAAACTCAAGGTTTGATTCAGGCCTCATGTAGGATAACAAATACTTGAAAAATAATATTCCCCCCTCTCTCTTTTCCCTACCTTAGTGTTACTCTGGACAGTGAGTTGGTGAAAATAATTATTTAAGCACCATTAAATTGTGGTGGTAGCCTGAGTGGTCTATAGCATCGAATGTTGTAAAGGAAAACAGATTATCTTCCAGTAGAACCTGATGCTGTTCAGCGGGTTCTATTAGTGTGTTTGTAGTCTGGGAGCCTTTGATGGTTAATTGCCATCCTGCTACTATGTACAGTGTTGTTGTTGTAGATAACTGATTACAACAAAGTGAGTTCTCTGGAAAGATTCTGGCTAAAACATATGGGAGGGAAAAAAAGACAGTTAACTGCTTCTTACTCTCGATTTCCGGGATCTTAGCCTCACTTGTTTAGTCGTTCTTTAAGGCACGTAGTTCAGTTGGTCAGCTGAGCTTCAGTGTGACTTATCAGAACTTTCTTCTTAAGACTGTTCGGCATTTTCCGGTGACGGTTTTAGTTGAAAAGCCGTATGTAGTAGGTGTGCTGAAGTCAACCAAGTTTGTACGTTTTTTATAAATTATTAAATAGTACAGAAGTATTCTGCCTACTTAATAAAAATTACCTAGATTTAGTCTGCTTTGTTTGACAGCAGCGGCTGATGGTCTGGATAGCTGATAGCTTTCTGTAAAGCACTGCATGCTCTTTGACACTTTGCATTTAAAACGTTCCTAACTCCCCTCTCTCTTTCTGTCTTTGAAGGCATCGCTGCTGCACCGGTTTCAGAGTACGCTGGTCATAGCCGAGCACAACAATGAGACTCTTACACCCATTACACTCAATGCAGTCACCGCGGCAAAACAGCTCGGAGGTGAAGTTTCCTGTTTGGTAGCTGGGACCAGTTGTGACAAGGTAGGAAATCCTATTTTTGTTTGAATGAATTAATAAATGCACTGGCATTCTATGTGGTAGCATCCTGACTAGCTTAAAAAATAATCTAGCAAAAAGGAGCTGTGCCATGAATTGCAAATCTACTGGAAATGTGCTGCACTTGAGCTGCTTCTCTTCTGAAGTGGAAATGTGGGTATTGTTTTCATTTCACAAGGGAGAATATCAATATAAGCTGTTACAAGTTAAGCAAGCACATCTTTGTAAGACTACAGGGCAATTAACTCTTAAAACAATATTCCCCTGTAAAGTTTGAAAGGTAAATATTGTGGTGCTGAGAATTTGGGAGAATAAACCTTGCACCGTGCAAGGAGAGATCAGCAGAAATGAAAGGGCACAGTGTCAGGTGGGGCTTCTGAGTGTCTGCCTTTTACTGGTCAGCTGCTGGTAGCGTAGCAAGAGTGTCTGCAATCTGAAAATCTGAAGTTAGCATTTCTTGACTTGATCATATAGCTCCCATCTAAAGTAAGAGTTACTCATGTATTAGCTGTTGTATGGTTAGTCTGATTTTTAAGTGCAAAATCTGGGGACAGTGTACCTGTAGTACGTAAGAGGCACTCTTACTCCAGCACGATGTAGTCTGATGTGAATAATAAAAGTAAGAATAATTATGCCTAAGTGCCATGTGCTGTCTTGTGCAGGAGGCACGTTCATGGCAGCTAATTCACAAGTAGCTGGAGAAACCTCACTCGATGTGAGGAGAGCAATGTTGATGTTGAGCAAGAACAAAAAGAAGCCTGATGTGTCTAACTGTGGATTTCCTTATTCTTTGATTTTTTTGGTACTTGTGTAGCAGAACAATGATTGGGAACGTTCCATTTGTTTGGGGTTCAGTACTAAAGTCTATTTGGCAATATATGTGAAAAATATATGGGAAATGAAATATATGAAAAATACATGGGTTCCTCACAGAAAATGAAATTATTATTTTTTTGAAGCTTTGTAAGAGTCTGTATTAGTAGGTTAAAAGAGCCAGTCACTCAGATATCCTGTAGCAGCTGTTATGGGATATTTGTTTGTTTTCTCGTGTTAAATTTTAAGGGTAAAACTGGTTCTCAGCAAACTTAGTAAAACTACATTAGTTCGGGGGTGATGCATGTGGCCTCCAGACATTGCTGTCAGTCTTTTCTCTGATCTGCAACAGCCCTTTCATCATTTAAACTTCACTTCTGCAAATACAAAGGACAAAATTGCATAAAGATAGCATTGAAAATATACATCACATCAATAGGCAGTCATCTGCAAAGGATTGCTGCTAAAATTTGGACAGAGATCATAACATTGCTGTAAGTTTTTATTTGCATTGTATGCCTCTGCAAGTAGACATTGAGCGATATAAAAAGAATATAGGATTGTTTTATGTTACAATGCTTAGTAATGATCTTTGAATGAGGTTGTTATTGGCTGTGGTAATAAAACCTGAGATTGCCGTGTAGTCTCTCGTACGGGGCGATCTTTGCTAGGTTTGTGTTGCTTTGCTGTTCTCTTATTCCCCCAATTGGTTTGTGCTGCCCTGGAAGGCGCCGTGCTGTGAGTCAGAAGATCTGCTGCTCCTTCTGTGAGGTTTGTTCTAATTCTGAAATAACGTGCTTTTGGGGTCCTGTTTTAACTAATGTACAGACTGTGAGCAGTTTGCATTAGGGACTGTCTCCTGCTGTCTGTCTGTGGTGCTTGCCGCCGTGGAGCTCGACGTTCGGTTGAAGCCTCCATGTGCTGTTGTAATATGAACTAACAATGATTTGTTTGTAATCGTAGGTAGCACAAGAAGTCAGCAAAGTGCCGGGTGTTGCCAAAGTTCTTGTGGCTCAGCACGATGCGTACAAGGGATTTCTAGCAGGTGAGACTCGTTCTTATCTGTAGACAGAAGAAGCAGTATTGGGATTTGTGACTGATGATAAAATAGTTGTAAATTCCTATTTTTGTTCTCAGAGGAGCTGACTCCCTTGGTTTTGGAAACTCAGAAACAATTTAAATACACCCATATTTGTGCTGGAGCGTCTGCCTTTGGGAAGGTAAGTAAATCACAATGCATCAAACAATTCTTGCAGAGGAGAGAGGGGGGCACTTTTATATGTGTGCCTGAGAGAGGGGTCTTCAGATCAGCCATGGACAGTTCAGATTTCCCAAAAAATGTGACAGTAGTGCCCTGAAAATGCCATTGGCTTCTTCTGACTTCTCTTATGGGCTACTTGAACTAAGGAGCAGCAGAGAGGCTCTTTAGCAGTAGCCAGCTAATCTTATGTGCGTAAGGCAAAATGTATAAAATGTGTAATAATGCAAAATACTTAAAGATATCTGAAAGCATGATGAAAATGCAGTAATTGGAGATGAAAACTTGGTAAACTGGAAGAAAAGTCACCAAAAACACTTCTAGTATTATCAAGATTGTTATATGATTTGCATGTTGAAATGAAAGTGTGCAGACCTATCGGCAGCAAATTTTTTGGGGGGAGGAATTGCATGTGTGATGTAGGTCATGTAGATTGAAATGTCTGTAAACACATACAAATAATACAGATCCAGGTTCTAGCCAAGACGTTTTGTGAAGAAAATACGATTTTTCAGAACTTACTTTTTAATGAGTATATATTTAAAAATGTGCTTAAATATATGGAGAGCCCTAGTACTGACAATCTGGTAATGTTGTGGTGCAGCTGAATTAGAGAAAAAGGACACTTCAGAAATCTTGCCAATGTGGAATGAATAATGGCATCAGCCTTCCTTCTATTTTTGCTTCCAATCAATATCAATCCGTGTAATTGTAATTTTGCTAAGAGAAATCCTTACATGCCCTAAGTCTTAGTCATCTTATTTTTCAGTTATTTGTGATCTGCAGTGTCTTAGTAAAGGTTAATATCTTGCTTTAAAGTTTTTACTCCCATCATTGAGTAGTGCTTTTCTTGAGGAGTGAATCAGTGGCTGTTGTCACAGCTGTGAGTAGAGATGACCCAACTGGGCTCCGTGGCGTAGCAGATCAGGAGAGCAAGAAAAAGCAAGTAAAGTTCTTGCTCTCTTTAATTTCTCAATGCCTTGTGTTGCTCTTTTTATCCTCCTTCCCATTCCCTAAGGTGCTAAATTCTAGGGTCAATTTCAGAATAGGAGAATACATACTCTAATATTAATTTTTAAATAGTAAGTTTTTGGCTTTTTTTTGGGGGGGGGGGGGTGGG
Organism: Numida meleagris; assembly: GCF_002078875.1. Classification (NCBI taxonomy): domain Eukaryota; kingdom Metazoa; phylum Chordata; class Aves; order Galliformes; family Numididae; genus Numida; species Numida meleagris. Next base: position 2,618,239 of record NC_034417.1, read on the forward strand.
GAGGGCTGGAGAGTAATTTTTTTCCTCCTGCTGTTGTCTCTGATAAATGGCTTCCAAAATGCTTTTTGTTTTTTTTTCCTTGAAGCACTGTTATAAGAACTCAGCAATCCATAATTGTCAATTTTCCCAGTAAATTGCAACTATATTCAGTTCTAAATTATTGAAGCAAATAAGCCTCCTAATTTAAGATATTCAATTAGGGGTTTACTTACTATAAGGTTCGTAATATTTCTAATGTTATTACAGTAGTGGGTTCTTCTTTGGCTGCTGGAGCTGTGTGAGCAGTCCTGCAGTCGTGGCACAGTTGTATGTGCCTTAATTGCAGACAGCAATCTGTGAGCTTAAAATCAGGTCAGCAAATGTTCCTTTATTTAATGTGTGCATTTCACCTTATTTCCTTTGTGCTTCCTCATGTGCAGCGTGCAGATGCCGGCATTTACACTGCTGACTTTTAATCTTTAACTTGTAGAATCTTATTCCCAGAGTGGCTGCTAAACTTGATGTTGCTCCCGTTTCTGACATCATTGAGATTAAGTCGCCGAACACTTTTGTGAGGACTATCTATGCAGGTGAGTAATCACAACATGTATGTAGGGCTCGTGCAACTAAGTACCTAATACTGGTAACTTTTTTTATAGTCCAGTGGTTAGAACATTGGAATGTTTTAGGAATTTTCACCTTACAATCTAAATTGCTTAAAGATCAAATGTGATGCTCTCTTTGTGAGAATCCACATAATACTGGTAACTTTGATGCTGTAGGATTTTAGATGGAAGCCAGTTCTTTCACTTTAATTAGTAGAATTCAATATCCTTTATACATACTCAGTTTCTTTGTGTAATGTATTTCTGATTTGATTTTGTAAAACATAAAACATTAAGTTAATTGTCTGACATTATTTAATATGACTTCCATTAGCTCTGATTTGAGCTACCACAGGGTTATTTTCTCTAATTATGAAGACATTGCACTTCTTATTTATAATATTTAATTGGTGTAACTTGCAATGCTTTTAGCAGACTTTTTCTTGTAACTCTTTTCTGTCCCAGTGTTTTAATTCAGAATTGAACTCACTAGCTTGTGTTTCTTAATGCAACTGTACAAGATTGTACCATATATACCAAGGTGGTGTTTTATTTTGTTACATTATCAGCATGTGGCTGTGTGTTGGTTTTTTAGCTACTTTTCAGTCATTGACAGTTTCAAGATGATTTTGTTTGAGTAGCTGGTGTTGTAGCACTTTTTTAGTTTAGTTTTCTCTGCTGCATTCACTGTGAAATAAGTCCCTTATACAATTATTGCCAAAAACACAAATGAAATCGTGCAACAGTAGAATAGATTGACTTTGTATTATAGATCCATCTTATGTTTAAGAATGGTGCTTTCACAGGTGTTTTTTCCCAAGTGAAATGTAAAAGCATTTGTAAGGGATGATTTAAATGCTCTGTATCCCTTAAAAATGAAGCAATTTTTATCATACTGCAGAAACATGTAGTTGAAAGTAAATTGAAATATTGGAAATGAACACTCACGGAGTGCCTAAGTTCCCAGTTTTGATCGTCTGAAAGTTTTGTTTTTGGCAGGAACTTTATATCATGTGTATGATGGCTGCTGTAAAAACATGATCGTTCTTCACTAGGAAATGTTCTTTGCACTGTCCAGTGTGATGAAGCAATTAAAGTGTTTTCTGTACGGGGAACTTCTTTCGAGGCCGCACCAACGAGCGGTGGCAGCGCCAGTGTGGAAAAGGGTGAGTGTTTGTTCTCGTGTTCTCTCATTTAGTGTGATAGAGTTAGGTTTCCTCGCTGCAGGCTGATGTTTTGCAGGAGTATTTGTCAAAGCAAATTGATAATAATTTAGTCATCTTAGCTTTTTCCTTTTAAATATTGGTACTTGGTTTCATTGTTTTTTTTGTTGTTGTTGTCTGGTAGAGGACGATATGGGTTGTTGTTTCACTTACTGCTTTCCCTTTGACCAGAAACGGTCATATTCTGCACAGATAATCTGTGCCTTTTTCACTCGCTGCTTAAACCTCATCCATAGCAATCTTGGAACTTTTCCTTATTTGAAGTGAGAGCTGTTGGAGTAGCTGGGTTGGTTTTCACAGCAGAATTGGGCACAAATTGCAGTTGCTGGCAGTCCGTAGCTTTGGTTTAATTGGTTATATTTCAGTTGAGATAGGTCATTATAGCATTGAGCTAAATTAGTGGTAGTTGAAATTGGATTGAGAACACTCCATCATTGCTTTATATCAGTTTAAATGGTTATTTTAATGAAATCTCTGTAGCTTGGATCATAGAGAAGTCCGCAGTCTCAGGATCATGAAATGGTTTGAGTTGGAAAGGACATCTGGAGACCCCTCTGCTCAGGCAGGGACACTGGAGCAGGTTCACCAGGCTGCATCCAACTGGGTTTTGAATGCCTCCACAGGTGGAAACTGGCAACAGCTGCTCTGGGCTGCCTGTCCCAGGGTTTGATCACCTCTGCTGTTTTTCAGTTTGGGCCTTTTTATGACAGTGCTGTAAGTCCAGCAGAAGCAATCATTAGTAATGTGCTGTGTGTCCCCCATGTCACCATCGCAGTCCTCACCTTTGTCTGGGAGGCATGAGTACATGCCCCTGAACTGTCGCGTGTTTTCTGACTTAGAAAGAAGTCAGAATGTACTGCTTGATATTTGTCATTGGCATATCGTACTGTCTCTGCACTGTTTGCAAGGGCTGCTCTGAAGGTAATGCCTCCTATTTGATCATGTTGGTCCGTGATGTCAGAGGTCAATGTTGATGGTATGGCAGTAGAGGTTGAGCCTTCCCACCAATATCCTGTTACATTTTGTTGCCATGAGACAGGCAGCAGAGGGGCACCCTGACAGAACGGTGTCTGGCTTGGAAGTGTGAATGAAGCAGAAGGGTGGAACTGAATTCCCCCATGTGGAAAAAGTGGCATCCGTTGATATTCATTGATGCTTGCTGAACATTTATGGAGACTGAACTAGAGGTGGATGTGAGCATAGTGAGGAGTGAATGGTGCATTTCAGCAGTGGCAACAGTGACCATGGGTTGCCTCTACTGCTGCAGGTTTTCATGAGTGCAGCATAAGGGCATTGTTCATTGCTGGGGAAAAGACACAACTAATGGTGGTGAGAATGGTATGTTGAGAAAGAGTGTTTTGTAGCTGAGAATTTGCTCTATGCTCTTTGTAGCTGCTGTAGTTTCCTTGGAAATAAATAGGAGGCATTACTTCCGGAGCATCCTACGTAGTTGGCTTGATTGCCTCTCTTTTAAAAGAACTATGGTTATTATGTTGGGTTGATATCAGTGTGTTGTATCAGACCTCCATTTAGTGCAGCTTGATGTACATAAAACTTGATACAATTGTCTTTTCTTGTACTATAGGATAAATAACCACCAGTAATAAGGCAGGCTTGTAATTCAGAATCATAGAGCAACTGCTCATGGTAATTAAAATCACGTGGTAGAGCTAGTTCTAGAATGAATTTGTGCATTCAGTTTAAACTGAAAGGTTGAAAGCACACACTTCATCCTTCTTCTTCTGGATGCTTTTCTTTACCTGGTTGAAACAGTGACCCCTCCACCACCTGTTGGCGTGTCGGAATGGATTGAGCAGAAGTTGTCCAAAAGTGACCGACCGGAGCTTACGAGTGCAAGAGTGGTTGTATCAGGTGGTAGGTAGCATGCTCTTGTGCATTTCTGTGATGGTACAGCTCGACTAAATTATATCTGTAGGGAAACACTGACTTGATACATTTTTGAAATACATTATGTAGTTCTGAAATAGGACATAGGGGACAGTGGGAAGACCCTCCACGTCTGTGTATCGTAAGGAGGCGAAACAGGAAAGTTCAATATATGCTAATAGGCATTTTAAGAACAATGTCATGTTTGGGGAGTTGCTTTACAATTACAGAATCAAGTGTTTTTAGATGAAAGTCTGTTCTGTTTAAAAGTACTCCTAATCATTGCAGGCAGCCCAAATGTGATAGAATGGTTTTAATAACTTAACAAATAGGTATTCTTGTGTTCTGCTCTTCAGGTGTAGACTTTTTGTTTGTTTTTACTTTGTGCATACAGAAAAATAATACAAGCCCTTAGTTATCCTACTACAGAGCTTTATGCCTAAAGCCAGCAGAGGGAGCCCAGAAATCCTGTCTACCTGATTTCAAAGGAGGAGCTTGATGATGCTAATAAACAGTGAGAGTGCTGCTGGTTTGCATATATAATATCACAAAGAAAAGAGCTAAATCTCAAAATGTTAATTACTATTTAATTATATATCCAAAAATAACCAATGCAAGCATGACTTTGCACCTTTGCAAATGCATTTAATAATACAGAATGTTTGTGTGTAACAAAAAATCCTAAAGTGTATTGTACTCTTTCTTCATCTTTTTTTTTGTTCTTCTCAGGAAGAGGCTTAAAGAGTGGTGAAAATTTTAAGTTGCTCTATGATCTTGCGGACCAATTGAATGCTGCAGGTAAACACATTTCCCCTCCCCCTTTTTTTAATCCTGGTTGTTTTTTAAAAGATTGCATTAAAAGCAACGCTTAAGTCTTTTATTTTCTTATCTCTATCAAATACATTCTCAAAAGCCTGTTAACTTAGTTTTTGACAAAGTTTTGGTTTGTCCCTATGGTTAACTGTATTTAAATGCCAGGGTATGAAGCAAAATGGTAAACTCTTGTATTCCTTGTCCTTTTCAAGTCTCCAGAGCACAAGCTCACAAACAGAAAATGAAACTGTAAATGTACAAATTAGATTCTGCTTTGCAGAGTCACGGTCCTGTGGTTGGAGTGGTTCTCTTCTTGCCATGTTTTTCCTTTAGTTGGAGAAAACCAACTGTGTACAGTGTTTCAGCAAAATATTCTACATCAAGGCTGGGAGAGGAGAAGCTGTTTATGCTAATGTGTTTTAACTACATCAGCTTTGGATTTTACGTTTAGTAATAAATAGAATTTTTCCATGAGCGGCTTTGTTTTTTAGTTAACTTCACCAATTGAATGTCCATGTGGCATTTTCAAGTTTAGTTTGCTATTTTGCTTCACTGTGTCTGACTTCTTAACTTGACAGCAATATAAGATGGCACATGTGTTCTATTAAAACGTGGTGGAACATTATGGGAAGGCATATATGGGAAAATCCTGTTTTGACAAAGCAACAAGAAAAAAATAATGGAAATATGCCAGACTGAAATCCTCAGTTTTAAATATATGGCCCCTTGGTGCTGGGAGTAAGGATTTCCTGTTGCTTATGAAGTGCATTAGCATTGAGTATTTGGAAGTTTCTGCCTGTGTTATGGAGAGGGATTAATTTAAGAGCTTTTTAGAGGGAAGTTCCTAAATATGTGCCCATAGTGTGTGGGACTCTTCAGTAAAATACATGTGCTTTTATGGTGGTATGAATTTGAGTTGCTAATATTTTAAAAGAAAACACTGGAAATATTTTCTTTCAACTAGTTGGAGCTTCCCGTGCAGCTGTAGATGCTGGCTTTGTTCCTAATGACATGCAAGTTGGACAGACGGGTAAAATAGTAGCACCAGTAAGTATGGAAATGTCGTTCATAAGAGAACCGTGGTGTTTCCTAGTATACATGTTCCTTCAAAGCAATGAGCTAAGTCTCTGCTGAACCTAACAGGAAAATCTTTGTGTGTCTGGCGTGGTACTGTCACTTAAACATGCATTTGCAAGAACCACAGCAGCAAGCTGTGATGTAAATCTCCACTTTAGGCCAATTAGAAGTATTTTGCAGACAGTTTTGATAGAGGTTTTGCATGCTAGATTTTTTTTTATAGTGGCCTATGCTAAACTTATTTTAGTTTTCTGACAGCCATCATCAATGAGCTAAAAGATGTCACTGCCAGCGTAAACTTTAAATTGTACTGATGTGTGGCTTGGTCTCTGGAAAACCTTTTTACAGGTAGTTTAGATTATGACTTTTTAAATTTTTGATAATTATAACTTCATTGTTGCGTTGCATTACCTTCTAAGCAACATTTTTGTACAAGATAAAAATGCAAGGCACTGCAGACAGAAGTAATCTACAAGTTGGCTGCTGTATAGTGGGATACCAGGAGAAGCGTACTCCAGTAAGTATCTTAATTTTGGAGAATAACCTGCAGTCATTCTGTTCTGCCATGCATCCAGATATCGGGGGAGTGGTTTCTGTCCCCATGTATCTTTTTGGATCAGTAGAGGGAAGAGGTGGCTTGCTGTCCTGTAGAAGTCTGAGACGTATTTTTTTTGTTCCTTACAAGCCAGTGAAATGTGGAGAAATTGATATACAGATAAAGCACACGTGAGCATTTGTAAAACAGGAAGGTGCAAATGGAGCTCATCTCATTGTGGGATGGAACGTACACTAGCATGTTCCAAAGTGAGGAGATGGTGAGCGGCCAACAACATGGGCCTGTATGGAGATCTATCAGATGCACACGTTGAGCTGTATAACCAAGTAAGCATGCAGTCCTGCAGTAAGCAGTTATCTCTGAGTGTTTTTGGCAGCAGAAGGCACCGAAGAGGAACTTTTTACTTGTTAATGGTTTAGTAAGACCATGTCAAACCAATCAAACTGTGACTATATATAATAATACATCTGGCAAGATGGAGCAGTACTTGGAGATCTCAGTGACAGGAATTTGGGGTTTCTGGAGTCTGTTGTCAGTTCTTCATGCTGGCTTTTCTTGAACAAGGTTTTTTGTGCCTCTCAGCTCTTCTGTCTTGAAACATGAATAGGGATTCTTGGTGGTTTTTTTGTTTAAGTCCTCATTAAGATGGAGGCCTTCTGATGATAGCTCTGCTGAAGGGCTAAGCGGAGGCATCTCTAGGCACGCTAGTGATTAAGCTGTAAGCCTACATGATAGCCAACATTAAAAAACAAAACAAACAGGATCCAAAGAGCAGATGTAAAACAGAAGAGTTAAGGTCAGTCTATTTGCATGTTGTATTCTTCCAAAATCTTGATAGCTGTGATATTAATGTCTGCTACATGAGGAAATTGGGAAGCTGTACTGGTTACAAGTGCAACCCTAACTCTTCTTTCGAATGTTTTTCTTTTGGGCATAGAATGTAGCTGTTATCTTTTTGGAAATAGCACAGTCTAGCTCTAACCCCCAGTGTAATACTTCTCTTTGCTAAAAAGTACTTCTGTATTTAAATGTTATGTGCTTTCTTTGATCACATACCAGGCATTAGATTGAGTATACGGATGCTCCTTGATCTCAGCAAACTGTTCCAATTAATCATATCAACACCAGCTCAGAAAATGTAACTGCAACGTATGTGGAATTGTAGGTTCCAGAGACGGCAGAGTTGGCTGTCACATACCAAACCTTTTGAGGACCAGGGAAGTATGCTGTATGTCATTCAACTGCATGTTTTGAAAGAGCTCAGGACTGAATGTCCTTAGTTCTTCACTACCTAAATTTCCACTAATAAAGTGGGAAATGCTCATATGAGCGTAGCTCAACTGTGGATTGTGTGTGTCAGGTGATGTGTGTCAGGTGAGCGTTCTTTGTAGAGCTGAAGACACGTAAGCAGTTATGTTGAAATTTAAAGAAAGCATTATTTCTTCACCAAAAATTAGCCTAAAGCTTGCCACAGATAGATCTTGGCAACATGTGAAAGTCATAAGAATGTACAGCCACATCACAGGACCGCATCAGTATCATCGGAAAGCTCCCCGACTAATGAATGGGTGTTTAACTATTATGTCAATAAATAATCCTAGCTGTTACTATTGTGAGGTGCTACATCTTCCTGTCAGCAGTTTGGTGCATTGCTCTCTCGTCTTCCCATGTCCTTCTTAATAAATATTAAGCAGTGAGTTATCTGAAGTACTGAAAATGACACGCTCCTTGTTTCCAGTTGTTGGGTATTTCCTGTAGCTAGAGCTACCTGCAGGGACAGCTTACAGTGGCTTGCAAGTGTGAAAATGGAACGTGGTAATGGAAGTGCAGATTGAATTGATGCTAAGCCCTCAGAGTTGTTGAATGGAATAATTATTTTTTAGTGTGTGGAGTAAATATCATAATTGCGAGAAGATTGAAAGCTGCACATTCTTCACGTTCCTAATGTTCCTTCACAGTCTTTTTGGTTCTTTGGCTAGAATATAGTTCTGTGCAGTAGAAGAGAGAGTTCCCCTGAAATAGAACAGAACTTTCTTGGTCAGCTGAAGGTTATATGGGCTGTTCTACCGATCGTCTAGAGAGTGACTGCTTCCTCTTCCTGTAAGAGTTGAGAGAGCTCGTGGTGTTGTATCTGGAATATTGCACAGCAGCTATGTGCATTGGTTAGTTACATTAGCAGAGCCCTGAGTTTTTGTGGTTAGTTTTGATTCCTGATTTACACGCCCGTCTGGGCACGTGGGTTTTTAAGCAGGGAAAGAATGTTGGATACGAGGGACAGTTGGAGTTAGAGATGTGCTTGCTCTCCCCTGCAGCTGTTAGTTTCTGTTGGGAAACTATCTCAGTGCATGCTCTTGCTCTTCTATTAATAGCCTCTGGCCCAGTCTCAATGGAGGACTGGAATGCATTGTTTTTATAGGACTGGAGCTGGGTCGGTTTTGAGCCCACGGAGGGAGAAAGAAGAGTGAGTTAGGAATTCAGGAGGAGAGGAGGTGCTTCCGCTGCTGCTTTTTGACCGTGAATGTGTGGGGAGTGCTTCTGATCTGATTGCCTGAATAGAAGGTAATCATCTACAAGATCTGCTTGTTTCTTCCCTTGTGCTTTTCACTGGGAATTTGGTGAAGGAAGAACAATTTTGGTCATTGGTCCTTCAGTAATTCCATAACAGACTTCAGTTTTCAAGAGCACGGTTCTGATAATGTATCACAGGACATGAGAACCTTGCAGCAACTGTCTGGAAGTGATCATTTTGTAACACATGAGCAAACTGCCAGTAAGGAAATGCTTCAGATCATTTTGCTTAAAATAATGAAAGAATGCAGTTGATTAAGGAGGGAAGTCTCACCATCTTTCTGGTTGAGAATCAGTCTTATTACAGTACATATTTGCTTCCAAAAAAGCCATGAATCTCTAAGCTCTGAGCATCTTGTTCATGGTGGGGTTTATGCTTTTTGTTCTTGGTTTTACCTGGATTTTTGATAATGTTTCCTTTGTATAATTTTATTCCAGCTCCTAAGATGTTGAGTGTATTATTTTTGTTTCTGTTAGTAGCTTTTTCTTGGCTTAACCTGTTGATTTTAGATGATGGCAGCTCTCTGTTTGAGCATTTTGCCTTATGAAAAGGGAAGGCTGATGTGCATTATTTGGTGAGATGGAAATAAGGACATTTCAGCAGAAGTGAATATACTAAATTATAGAATGCTACTTTCCTAATTAAAAAAATAGTGTATTCAGTGACTTTAATTAGTGACGAGCATTGCAAGAGTGTGCTTTTAAATTAGAAGCCAGCTGTTTTCTGCTATTTCTCACATGCAGGTGTTCTGCATAAAAAAAGGTTTAGTTCTCAGATTCAGCACTGTATGCAGTTTCTGTCAAAGTAAGAACCTTGTAAGGATGTGCAGCTTAGTTGGCTTGGGATGAAGATATCCTTCCTGTGAATGCCTTACTATTGAGTGTTAGTTAGTATGTGGAGCTAGAGGGGAAAGAAAAACCTAAAGAGAAAAGGGTAAATGATGTTTTTTGATTATTTAAACAGTTCACAAATGGGACATGGATGCTTCGTTTGTTATGTCGCTGTAATCTTTCCTTATCCAAGGTATAATTAGCCACATCTCTAAAATACAAAAAAGTGTGTAATCTTCCTTATGAGCTTGTGTAATTTCTGAGTAATGTTGAAATGAAAGATCCTCTGATTGTTACGAATGCACATCCAGATTAGGAAAGGAAAGCAAGTGCTGGAAGTATTAATGGCTGTTAGCTTCTGAACTGCAATGGGACCTTTGCAATGCAGGTTTGTGAGGAAGAGGCACGTAGGGCATGAATGAATGTCTACAAATAGATGTGTAATGTCATTTCAGCCGTGTGGGGTGTAAGAAACAGGATTTGCAGGACTGGTAATTCCTTTGTGGAATCTGGAGACTTTGTCCATCTGGATTAGCATCTGTGGTTCAGGTGGGAAATCCTACGCTGCCTACAGTCCCACTTGGCACCTGTATGTGGGCATGAGAATTGTTCCCATGGTTTCCTGAGGTTTCCCTTGTGTTCTGTTCTGGTTATATTCTCCCTTCAGCTTTCAAAGATGGGATCGTAATAGGATCCTCTCTCTTAACTGCTTTTTTTTTTTTCAGAAGGTGTTGTCATTTCAGGCTGTTATCCTCTGGACTTCTGAAGGATCTTCTGCTCTCTGGAAGTTCATCCTTCTGGTTTAATCTCTTCAGAGTTTGAAGTCAGTGTCCTTTCAGGGTTCAGTTCTATAACTGCTTCAGCTTTCCTTACAGGTGTTCCTAGCTGGCAGTGAGGAAGACGTGGCCATGCCATTCATTCACAGTTGTAAGAGTAAAGGCGTCCATCCACAGTTGGCCATTGGTGGACCATGTCTGGAAGGCCTGACCTTCAGCATCTCAAGCTTTTTGGCAAGGAGGGTGCAGTGCAGAGGAGCCACCCAGCCAGGCAGGGATCCGTTCCATTAGGTGTTCAGTTGCTGTTGCCTTGTTACTTCCAAAAATGGGCACAGCATATCGTTCCAGCAAGAGGTAACAAGAAACTGAGATGGAAAAGTTGGGAAGTTAGGAGTTGGGAAATATATGATGTAGTAATGGTTGACACCAGATGAGATGACTGTGCTAGAAATGTGGTATGATTGCACAGAAGGCAGTTGCACTTGGACATTGTGTGTGCTGAGAAATCTCAGGTGAGGGAGGCACGTGGGAATTCAGTGTCAGTGTCGTTCTGATATGATCACTGGGAGAAAACTTGCTGACCTGCTCGGCTTCAGTGCTCGTGCTTCAGTTTCATACCAGAGGCTCTCCTTGGTTGTTAGGAATTGCAGGAACATAGAAAGGGAGGTGGGTTTACAACTTAGTGTGTTATGTTAGGTAGAAAATGTTGGAGGGGGATGAAATGGCAAAGTGGGAAAAGGAAAACTGAATAGCAAGGGAGCATTTCCTGGCAGTGAGATACACGAAGCCTCGGGATGGTATTCCTCAGAGCAATGGAAATTGTCTTGTTCCGCTTCTCTTACAAGGTGATGGGATGCTTTCTGAGCTCGTATATACTCCAGTATCTTAAAGGCAGCTCTTTTCTGAACAGCGTGTGGCTTTTTAGCTTTTGGTAGTCATCTTGCTTTGGGAGTAGCTGGAAGGGGGAAGGCAGTATCACATTATTGACGTTATTCCCATTTTTCTTACTTCCTGGTTGCTTTGCCACCAAATACAAAGTAGTTCACCTAGCCAGGTTTTGTTCTCTTTGAAAAGCAAGAGTGGCATACGGTTTTATTGCTTAGTATGTAGGTACAAACTCTTCCCAGTGTGGGGAAACTGAAGCAAGGTGTGTTTTATTCCAGTATTTGTGTTCCTTTTTGGTCTTCGACTCTTACCTAAGATCTTAACAATAGAGTGAACAAAATTTAGGTTCATGAGAAGTGTAGCCCCGTCATCTTGCTTGGACTGACTTCTCCTTGCTTTGATGACAAGATGTTCATTACTTCCTAACTTGTTGCACGTGGAAACTTCTGCATTCGGGTGTGTGATACATTATTTAATTTCTCACACCTTCAGCTAGTTTCTTTGTGGGAACGTGTTATTTGTGCGTGCAATTTGTGTGTGTCATTAGTAAACTGGCAGCTGCACGTTTTGTTGTATGAGTGGCTGAGGCTGTTGGGCAGCGAGCAGGTGGGAAGAATGTTGGGAAAACTGACGGGGCTTGGGAAATTGTTGTCAGAATACCTCATAATTCAGTAGTGTTGAGAAGTAGCTTTCTAGTGGCAAACTTTGTATGCAGCTGGGACTGAATTTACAGACTACCTTTCTCTGACTTGCTAAAAAGCCAAGGATTGACAACCCCTTTCATCCTGCATTATCCAGTGTAGCTTTTAACTCCAAGGAAACTATGTTCACAAATTGATGCACTGCTCCTTGGGGGTTGGTGCAGAAACATTAAATTGTACTAAAATATTCATATGTGAGTGCATTTAGCTGAAAGCAATTGATGTGCTTCTCCCTAGGGAGCAAAAAGAAATTGCTGTATGGCCCTGCACTCCAGCAGACACCCTAACCACGCTTAAGAGTAATTACATAGCTTGTCTCATCAGAGCTACTTGCAGTGAAGAAGAGACTGTAGCTGGGATGCAGTGTAGTAACGTGTCCTTCTTGAATGGGGCGTATTCGACAGCATCGCTGCCGAGTGCTGGATATTGTCTGATATACAGTGTGATAAATAAGAACTCGTGTCAAGCCAGCGCACGTTTTATTCCAATCCCATTTGGAATTGCATAAAATAAGTTTTGTATGTCATTACATAAAATTACATTTTACTGGGTTAATAGCTTGTAGTTGGAAGGAATCTCTCGCATGGAGCAGTTCTTACAATGGCTTCTAATTCCTTTGTCCTTTCACTCTTGCAAAGAAAACAAAATGAGCTGCCTTAAAAAGAGGACGTGTGCCAGAGGAGTTTATCAGAGCAGCTTGCTTAAATGCATGCCGCAGATAGGGTGAGCAGCTGATGTACACTGCAGGTTTTCAGTGTAATTCACAGGTTGACATAAAAATCTATAGTAGCTGACAGCCCTCTTGCAGAGCAACTACCTTCTCTTGTGCTGCACCTGTGAAAGACGCACCGTCGTACCCTACAGCATTCAAAATCACTGTAAGTTGCAGCTAAAAGCTGCACTTGTCATCCTCTTGCACAAATGTAGCCCCAACCACCTCGAGGCAGCCCGAGGCATTTCGGAATATTCTCATTGGTAAAAATGAAGTAATGTTATATGCCACCAGGAATGGGAATTTGGAGGATGGCCGAGGAGAATTTGTTCATGTAAATGGTTAACATGCACTGCCTCTCCCTACAAGACATACTGGGGTCGTGTTTGTGCGAGTTTGTGGAAGAAAAAAAAACCACAAAGCAATGCTAGATTAATAATTCATACGGCAAATGAGAAGTTGGGTTCTTGATTTGGAATCTTGCCTTTGACATAGGCGAGACCGTTCAGGCGCTGGATCCCAGTAGTGCCCTGTGGGATGCTGTGTGGCAAGACACAGTCAAGCACCGCTGCTGTGTGCGGGTTTGCTGGCAGAATCAGCTTTGTCTGCTGTCGTGGCCCTTGTGAGAAGCTTAAGGGTATGTTATGTGCTGATGCTCCTCCCTTCACGTGGTCTTGGTTCTGACACAATTAGCCTTTTCTGCAGCGGGAGTTGGACTAGATGACCTTTAGAGGTCCCTTCTAACTCTTAAGTGTTCTAGGATTGTGGGATTTAGTACGAGTATTTCCTGTGTGCCTCCTTGTGCCTCCCCACCTTCTGCTCCCGGTGCTCTTGGGCCACTTGGTCCGTTCAGCTTCCCATCTGCTTGCCTCTCTCACTGTGCTGTCCACTTCATGCAGAGTGCTGCACAAAGTAAGATTCGTGGTGTGACAGTGACATGTGTAAAAACTGTTTTCTGTGTGAAATGAAGTTATTGTGAGGGAAGACAGTCCTCTCTGATGCCACACCCCTATAGCACCAAAACTTTTGATTTTTCCCTTTTTTCCACTTAAATTACTTTTGAGCCTTTGTCTCAGTGCAGCCCTTTGGTACGGAATCTCTTTGCTGCTTTGTTTTTCTCGTGCAGCACAGCGCTGGCAGCAGCAGTGAGAGCCTGCCCGTGTGCAAGCACCAGGGAGCGCATAAATGCCTCTCCGCATACTGGGCTTTGGCCTAAGTGCCTCTAATTGCTGGCTGCAGATCCATCGCCTGACAGCAGTAATTAGAGCAGCTTGCAGGGATCCGCAAGGCAGGGATGCGAAGCTGATGTAAAGCCATCTTTGTTGGCACCGGAGCGGTGTGATGCAGACCGTACTCATGCTGCTTTGTTCCCTGGCATGTGCCTCCCACAGGTGAGCCCTGAAGAGAAGGGATTTTCTTCCACCCCTCATGTGCTCTCTGCTGCAGTGGCCAGTGCTGGTGATGGGAGTCGTGCCGTCCTGCGGCTGCTCCGTGGCACTGGTCTGCTCTCCACGTTCCTCCCTCTTTTTCTTTGTAGTGCCTGGGGCTGCAGTCCTGACTTGGGACTGTGAGCGCTACCACAGCAGAAGTGCTGGGGCTCAGCTGAAGCCATAATAGAGGTCAGTGATTTGAGGGGAAGCATCAAAACAAGAGGATTACCCAGAGAGGAACTGAAAGAGATGCAAATTTTGGAGGCCTTCCTGACCTCTCTTGGGTGTGTAATTGAGTTTTTTCCTTGGAGGGAGCTGAGCAGTCCCAAATCCTTATCTTTCAAGTCTCGCGTGTACTTTGTATTCCTCTTAATAAATTGTGGAATAGATTAAAACTAAGATTTAAGCCATCCAATCTGTTGTGCAGCATTGGACTATTGTTAGGAAGCGTACCGTCACGTGTTGCCTGCGTGAAAACACTGCTGAGGCGATCCACCACCGGTGCTGCAGGGCAGGGAGCGGGCCACTTGTTTTGGCTGGAGAGCCAAGAGCACGTCACCTAGAAGGGCGCAGCTTAAAAGCATTAATGAAGGCTTTTTAGATGAGCCTGGTAATTTATAAATGTCTTTTTAATGAAACATCTTTGTCTTTTGCAGATATTTTAGTAGAATATATACGTAGGCATCTGGCTCCTGGTTAGCTGGATTCTTTCCAGGGACTGAACCTTACAATGTTAAACAGAGTGATAAGAGTATCTGGCAGTCTGGATGACTGGCATTTAATGAATTGCTCTAAAAAATCATATTACAGTAATGTGCTTTTAAAAAGGGCTTATATTAAAGACTGTATGATGTTAGAGTAATTTCTTCTGTAACATCTGTTCTTTTATTTGGTGTAATTAAAATATTGCATTCTTACTATGAGGTCTTACGTGTACATATTATATTACAGTGCAGCTGTGGTTAAATGAGTTGACCTCCAGTACCAATCTACGCACTAAGGAGCAACAGAGACTCAGACATTGTTGAGTCTCTTCAACAGCTGTGGTGCTTTTGTGCAGATACGTAGACTAGATTCTGTGCTTCAGTTTCAAAGCAAACCGTTCTAATAGGGAATACTTTGTTCCTGCTGTCTCCCTTCCATTTAGTTGTTACGGCAGGTATCCTGTGCTTTTCTACACAAGCTGTTCTTCATTTAGTGAATGTAATAGGTGCAATCTGTAGCTGTAGACGCGTCAGAAAGCAGTCATCTTTTTCCAGCAGTGGATGTGACAGCTGTCAGGCCTGTATGGAGAATGCAGTCTGCTTTCTGTGTTGGAACACCTTTGTTTCCAGCCCCTTCTGGAGTCGGTGACTGTTCTACAGCTGTGCTTTAGCCTGCCGTGTTTAAAGCCACTTAACTGTAATGCACATCTTAAGTTGTGTAAGAACAAGATCTTTTTTCTCTCACTTACCCTCTCTGACCCCCAAAATCACTTTTTGATTTAGGTTTGTATGTTCTTAAATGCAGACTAACTGTGGTGATGTTGAAATACGAATTCTGTTAATATTTAAGTTTGTGTCTTCGTAAAGACGTATGAGTACAACGTTTGAGTTGGTTTGACAGAGGATCCCCAGCTGCTTTTGTGTGCTCCAGTTGCCTCTGCTGTCACTGTGAGGAGTAATTCCTTTGTTCTTCTTCCGTGAAGTCAGGTAGCTGAGTGCTGCTTGGGCTGGTGGAAGTTCTGTCTCTGAGCTGAATGTCTGTGTGGTTTTGGGTAGGCTATAGACAGGCTAATTTCAGCTCAAGGGGAAGAACTACTTTTCTGCTATGAATTAATGTCAATGCAGAGCGATTTGCTTATAAATCTTCACCTGTATAAAGTCCCTTTGGAGATGCCAGGTTGGCAGCTGCAGAGTATAACAATTTCCTGCATGGTGTGGTGCCTACCTGAGCACTTCTTTCCTCATCCACCGCAGGAGCTGGTAGTGAATGGGGAGGAAGAAAAGCTTTAGGGTGTGTGTACATTGAGGTTTGGGCTGAGTAATGGAAACTGTCACAGCAAGTGGAAGTTGTGGTAGCCCGCTTCAGTGCCTGAAATGTTTTATCCTGCCATACAGGAAACTTTTTAAAGGTGTAAGCACCTGAATTCCAGCTTTGTGCGTCCTGTCTTACCCTAGGAGGGTCACGGAGGCCTCAGGCCAAAAAATCTCGTCTTTCTCTTTAGGAACTGCATTATCCATTTGTAGGTTATCTCGCTCAGTGTTTGTTTTGGCTGTCTGTAGGGTGGTGAGCAGCACGGATTGCCCTCTCCTCTGTCTGCACAGTGCCTTATGCTTGATGCAGATCTCCATTTTTTTTCTCGTCTATCTTTGCCAAAAGCTCCTTTGGGATTCTGCTTTTACAGTTGCATTGCATCCCAAAGTGGGAAAGGGAACCAGTCATGAGCCACATTTAATATAGACAACCACTGCCATGTAAAAACTGCTGTTTGTAATTGATTTTGAGCAAGGCTTGTGAGAGCTGACCAAAACTCCTGGGTACCAACAACTTCTCCTTTTTGTTTTCTTCTAGGAACTCTATATTGCTGTGGGAATATCTGGAGCAATCCAGCACTTGGCCGGGATGAAGGACAGCAAGGTACGTATGGAGCTGGGTGTGCTAGAAGAGCTTTGTGAGGAAGGAGGAGAGTTTACTTCTTTGCTTCTCACCAGTGCTTTAATGAACTTTCCATTTCTTCCAATGTCATGATTGTCATTTTGTCTGCTGCTTTAAAACACGCCTTGCTGAGCAAGATCGTGGTGGAACACCTAACACAGTAGAACTAGTGCACTAAAGTATTAAGTAAAAGCTAATTCAGTTATTTATTAAAAGAACAACAAGAGGAAACCGCACACACACACATGCCTGAATTCTATACAATAGATGCGTTTGCATTTATTTCAGAGTATGACACATTAATTCATGCATAACAATGTGTAATTTGAATTATGAACTTACTATTCCATAAAGTAAAAGATGTCTCTGACATTCCTGCATTTAGCCATTCAAATGGAAACCTATTATCAAATGGCAGTAAAACTTTAAAAGGTTTAACTCATTCATTGCCGAAGCAAATAATCTGAAACTGGAAGTGCCACTTTGGTCACAGTGCAATGTTTGGAAAGAACAGCAGAGTTACTTGCTGAATCCTGCTGTCAGGTGCCAAACACTTTAAAAAAAAAATAAAGTTGTCCTGCCTCCTGCTGAGGAACTGTAGGCAAAAAGGAGTTAGTTATTTTTCTATTTCCAGGGAACTTTGCAGAAGCTTTGGGTTGGGTTTTGCTTTCTGGCAGCCAGAAATTTGAGTAGCTTGTAAAACCATCAGAAGCCAAGGAAAAAAATGTGCAAAACTTTGGAGACGGATCCCTAAAATCTTGTGTGTGAATGGTGGTGGACTGCAGTGAGCTCACATGACTCTATGTGTCCTCACAGGCCAGCCTGCGTGGTAGGATGACCCACGCTTCTTTATAGTTCTTTTTGCACATTATATTTTTAATATTATTATTGCACATTGTATTGTTATTCTTTTGCACGTAATATTTAAATCACATGTTTCTGGGGGAAATCTGGGTGCAGCATCCTTTTTTGGGCCTAACCCTTCTAAAATGGACGCCAGCTATTCTCGCTGTAGTTGATGCGGTTGAGTTAAAAACAGCCAAAATCAAGGATCTCTGATGGGCAGAGCTGAAGGTCACTACTCAGAAGGGAGATGGAGAGGTGTGAACAGTGGCACCTGTAGCACTGTGTTCTCAGTGGCGTTAGTGGAAACAGAGTCACTGCAGCCTCTCCTTGCCGTGCAGCAACAGGGAGCCATCGGGGCAGACAGACAGCAGGGAGAAGGGGCAGGAGCAGGGAGAAGGGGCAGGAGCAGGGCTGGTGCAGTGCTACCGCAGCCATCTCTGCTCCTCCTGGGTGCTGCTCAGAGCTGCTGGGCTGTGCTTTGTGGTGGTCCATCTCCAGCTGTGCGTTTGGGTGAGGAGCAGAGTGGTCACGTGGGGTTAGAATCAGGCGCTGGCTGGGAATGGGACATTTAAAGTTGCTCAGAGCTGTGTTCCTGTTCATCTCCTGCAGCAGCAGCACCGGGGACCTTTATAGGGTGGGATTTGTTTTGGTGTACAAATATCACGTAGCGATGCTGTCTGTGCTCTAACAGTGAAACCTCAGCTTTTTTTCGCTTTTCCAGTGCCGTGTTTGATATTTTGAGATGTTCTTTTATATCAAATAAGATAAAGTTTGTCAATAGGGGAAGCGTACTTAGGTTTAATTTCACCCAGAGATAAGTTTTTCTGTCTCAAACAAGCAGGTGCATTCTGAAATTCATTGTTACATGTATTTGAAATGCATTCCGCTTTCCTTCTAGTCAAAGAGTGCAGGCGCTGGAGTTACTGAAAAGATCCCATTTATACAAACACAAGAGTTATGCAGCCATGGAAACTGTCCCTGGGTTGTCCCCCATCCTCCCGTTGGCACCATGTGCTGTCTGGCACTGTGAACTTGCACACTTCAGGAAATGCTTTCCAAAGTATTCTGGTGCTTTCTACCGAGTGAAGAGAATAATTTATTTGTCCCTTTTACAGCAAGTAGTAGAAAATGCAGCTTTGGAGGAGGCCTGGCAAATCCTTGTTGCTTTCCTTACTTATTTTAATTCCCTCCTGAGGTAGTTCCAGTATCTTTATAAGAGATGTAACGTACAAAAGTTAGTTGCAATTGTTGCAAGCAAAGTGGTGCTTTTTCTTCTTACCATGGAAAGTCTGATTGCAGCGATGAGGTAGAGAACCAGATCTTAGTAAATTGTCCCTTCAGCAGGAGGAGGCAGAGGAGGGCCTGGGCTGCTGGGCTGCAGCTGAAGGCAGATGCTTTCCAAGCAACTGTTGCTACTTTGTTTTTGTCAGTGCCACACTGCATTTCCTAGGGAGCCTTCCTGGGCTGTGGGCCTGAAGAGGGAAGCGTGCAGAGTGAAGCCTGCAGGTTCTTCCTGGCTGGAGGTGTGCTTTGTGGGGAAGCTGCAAGCTCTGGGAGTTCCTGGGCACTTCTCCCTTGTGCCCGGTGAGGGCAGGTGCCTCGGGGCCAGCTGCGTGCCCACAGCCACCTGCAGGGCTTGGGGGGAACGCCGAGCCTGGTGCATCCTCCTCCAGCTCAGCCAGCCAGTTCTGCCCACTGCAGCCACGGGTATCAGTCCTTGTGGCCCTGGGAGCGGCTCTAGGAGCACAGCTGAAGCCTTTTGAATTAATATCCTTGGCTATCACAACCTGGATTTTGCTTCCTGCGCTGCAGAGCTGCTAGCGAAGGCTTGCATTTGCAAAAGGAGTAAGAGAAATAAAAACAAAATGAAAAAGTTTGGGAGCAATATGTCAGGGGCAGGTACTGCTGGCATGCTTGCAGCTCTGTGCTCGTGAGCTGGCGAGAAGGCAGCAGCAGGGCTCTGCTGTAGGTACTGCTGTGTTGTGTAACCCATGTGGTTCTCCTTTGTAGCAAGTCATGGGATACAAACGAGCTGTGAAGAAAGAAGGTTTCTGTAGGCTTAAAAAGACAGGATTTGTGAACTTTTATCTTTGAGTTATTGCTGCTGATGTATGCTACTGAGCCATTAATTTTGTCAGGCAAGTACATTCAGAGGGAGCAAAGCGTATGAGAAACATGAACTGTGGCTACCTGGGAATGGCAGGTAGGAGTGGGGAGGAAATATTGGTTAGAGCTGTCCTGGGGAATCTGTTGCCTCAAGCCAGAGCCTGCACTGGTAGCTCTGAGGTGGGGATGCAGTGGCAGAGTGCTGCGGTTTAGACCAGCGGGTGTAAGGCTCGTTTTATGAGCTGGTGCTTATTTTTATTTTTTTTCATCCTTTATGGAGTCTCCCCATCCTGTTGGAGATTCAGCTTTGGACACCCACGCTTATTTTGCTGGAAACTGTCACAGACATTTACGATGGGATTTACCTTTTATGAAAGAGTTCAAATCGGGGAAGGCATTTTCTGGACCGTTGTGCTGGGATTTGGATCACGTGCATTTTTCTGCCGTGTGACACAATAAATTACATGGCCCACTGTAAGCACAGGGCCCTTTGGCATGGCTGTGTTACGTTTATTTTAAGTAAGTGCTACCTCTGATTTATTTCTGTAATGTTATGGCTTAAATATTGCAGATAATCTGTTGTAGCTTTTTTCCAGACTTTAGTTTCAACAAGGCAGGAGAGCCCCTGCATATACTATGAGCAAGGAAGGGGATTTTCAGAAATGCACGTTGCCGTTGTTGTTAGGATTGCTTGCCTCCCATGATGGTGGGTTGCCAGGGGTGGGGGGGTTGGGTTTGGTTTTAGAACTAGAATGGGAAGCTGCTTGTTAAATGCTGCGATCTGTTCCCTTCTGCCTCTCGCGGCCCGGAGAGAAGTCAGCCCGCTTCCCCAGGTTGCGCCGCTCTCTGCCATCTGCCCCTTGGCGGTGATCGCTGTGCTCACATGGTGCTTTCCTGTTGTTGCAGACCATTGTTGCTATTAACAAGGATCCAGAAGCTCCAATTTTCCAAGTGGCAGACTACGGCCTGGTGGCAGACTTATTTCAGGTGAGGCTCAACTTGGACGTGGGAGAGTGGCGGTTTAGATAGGTAATATAATCTAACAAGGTGTTTGCTTTGGATTGTTTTTGCAAGAGTTGGCTTTACAACTTTATTATTTTCAGTCTCAAAACTCAGTCCCCACAAGCATTAAGCTGAGAGGGGCGGGTTTCATGTCAGCCTGCCCGTGTTCTCATTTCCTGAATGTGAGCCATTCTGAGAAATAACCGCGCATAGGTACTGCAATGTGTTTTTAAGCTTCATAAGGTATGAGCGTACAGAGTTGGCATTGTCTTCAGGCTGCAGCAGTTCTTCTGACGGGGCTTGCTGCCTTACTGACACTCAGGGGCAGCTGGCAGTTCTCTCCTGGAAAGGAGCGAGTGCCTGCGGCTCACACGTGGGTGCTGTACATGTCAGCGCTGTGAGCTCGCAGCGGCTCCGTGGAGGCATGGGCAGAAACTCTGCCAGCACTTAATGCCATTGCTGAACTAATGCCCGCTGGCTCAGCGGTGAGCACGGGCCTTTTCTTTAGGCAGAGACAAAGTCACATTCTGAAGAAACACCGTGTAGACAATTTCCTTAATAAATTTTGTACGAATGCATTATTTCCACCTAATGGAAATGTAGCACTCTTAAATAATTAAGAGGCTCTATTCAGCGGGAGGGAAGTGGGGAGTGCTGTGAGCTGGGGTGACCCACAGCCCCTGGAGTTGTGTGTGAGGCATGGCGGGCAGGGGGCCGGGGCTGTAACGGGGGTTGGGACCTCACATGGAAACTTTGCGGGGGTGGAGTGAGAGCGGGTGCTACTGTGGTGTTTGCAGGCTGTGCCTGAGATGACGGAGCTCCTGAAGAAGAAGTGAGCAACTGCACTGGCCCCTGTGCTGCAGGTGGGCTGGGGAGTAATGACAGCGCAACCCCAACATTACCAGAGAGCGCTGGAGTCAGCGTATGTTCTTGCTGGGCAGTGTTTGTTATGGATGGAGGGGGAGTGGTAGAGACAGAGGTGGTAAGAAGGAATAATGGTAATAAAGGATTGTAGTGGAAAGAGGGGATGGCACCATGTTTTTTTTTTTTGGTTTTTTGGTTTTTTGGTTTTTTTTTTGTTTTGTTTTGTTTTTTTTACATTTCTTATTGTGGGTGGCTATGGGCTGGGACATCAAGTGGTGGTTGTGGGGGGGGGGGGTGAAGAAAAGGTATCAGGAAAAGGAATAAAGGCAGGAAGGAAAGGTAAGGAAGGGGCAGGTAAGGTAAGCAAGGGGGGAAGAGGAATGGCAGACAGGAACAAGGGAGGCAGGAGGCAGCAGTGGTTGTCAGTGTTTATTCCCAACCTCACTCCCCTCCCAGCTGTGCTCAGCCCCTGGGCGGGGGACATGGGGAGCTGGGAGGCCAGGCTGGGAGCAGGCTGGCCAGCAGCTCTGTCTGTCCCTGGACACTGTAGCTTGGTGCTGGTGGAAGGTCTGTGCACCTTGGGGCTAAGCCCAGGCTGCTGCCAGGACATGGCTGTAGTCTGTTCTCCCTGCCACTGGGCACCGTGGGTCCCTGTTGGCTGAAGATGAGGGAAGGTCTCCTGTGTCCCGGAGTGCCATAGGTGCCAGCTGGCCCAGAGCTGGTGGCAGGGCAGGCCTGGTGCGTGCCAGCTGCGTGGCATCGGCCCAGCCCTGGGCTGCTGGTCACTGCAGGAGGTGCCATGTGCGGCCTCCAGTGCTGCTGCCTTGCCCAGGGCAGCCTGGTGACCCAGTGCGGTGGGTGTGCCCCACAGCTGTCCTTATGCCTCAGGTACCTTGCTCAGCCGTGGCTCTGGGGGTCCCAGGGCCCCGTACTTCTCATCAATGACTGAGGGGCCCTGTGGAGAGTCAATGAGTGGCTTGAGCTGGAAGACCTCAAGGTTTTCCTGATTCCTGCGGTTGTAGACGCAGAGCCGGTGGCCGAGGTCGGGGCTGGTCCCCCCTGAGCCCGCGGGGCTCGGCAGCTTCAGGTTGACGGGGTCCAGCGCCTTCTGCGCCAGGCGTGCCTCTTCAGACAAGGAAGAGAGCAGCTCCTGCACCATGGCTTGTGCCACCCGCTGCTGGCTGGGCACGAGGTCAGCCCGAGGGCTGGCGCGGGCCGCATCCTCACAGGCTGCGCTGCAGTCCGGGGAGGAGCCCAGTGTCTGGCTGCTCTCGCTGCACGCCTGTGTGCCCGAGCTGACGGTGGAGCGGGAGGCGCTGCCCGACGTGATGCTGGCGGACGTCCCGGTGCTGCTCAGCCGCATCGGCACCTCCACTGTGAACAGCTCGGAGGAGATGTTGGGGCGATGGACGTCGATGGCAGCGGTGGTGACCACGCAGATGGCGGCCTCGGGAACACCGCTGTCTGCAGGCAGGAACAGCAGAGAGGGGCAGGTGAGAGCACGGCACGGGGAGGAGCTCACTAGTTGGAACAGACAGCAGCGGATCTTAAAGACCACTGCGCATGGATGGGCAGACAGACAGAGTGATATTATCTATAAAATGTAGTGGCAGGTAATAGGTGAAAGGAGAGGGATACTATTTATTTTATACTTAGTTAAATTATACAGTTATATCTATGCATATATAAATGCATGTATGTATCTACCTTTAGGTATAGACTGACTTACAAAGGGGGGGGGGGGGGAAGCAAGAAACATGGCAGAAGTGTCCATATGGACACATTTTACACACATACAGATATTCCTGGGAAATGGATCAACACACTCCCTCCTGCTCTTACACACCAACTAACGTTTATGTTGCCATCCTTGATAAAAAGTGGGGAGATGATGGCTTTCAAATACCAGTCCTTTATGTATTTGTAAATGCATTAGTAATCACACACTCCTAAAAATAAAAGAAGATTTCCCCTGGGCTCTGTAATGTGGTTCCTCAAGAGCACACATGTTTTGTGCACCCCTAGACAGGGACTGATGTGCAGGCAAGAAAACGCCTATATACATTCATGCACACACCATTATACATCTTCAATTACGGGGGGTCACATACACATGCAATTTAAATAGACACATACAAGTGTGTGCACACGTACGTACACACTGTATTACATATTATTGTATATGTATAATTAATAGTACTTCTATATAGTTAATAATTGTACACATATCTTTTACATGGAGACATATATTTCTAAATGTACATATACATCCATCAGTGGGGATGTGTACATACATATAGTTCTTAGCACTTTGGTACCTAGCTATGTGCATGTATTTATATAAAATAAGTGAATATAGTCTTGCACACACCTATTATACATGTATTTAATATACATATCTACATATATGTATATACATAATACATGTATGTACATGTATGTTTGTGTACACATATGCATGCATATATATTTATGCATACATACATGTTTTTATATAAACATATGCATGTAGTCCATTATTGATCTCTATATTCTTATTTTTTTAATTTATATTTTAAAATTGATTCTGGTTCCTTTTCTAAGTGGATAATCTTGGATACACCTAAATAACACATTGCACATAATAACTATATACAGCATCTCACCTCTGTGTACACACACGGTTTTTAATCCATACATTTTTAATAAATAGATATGTAGGCATGCTGGTATGGGTTGGTAGATGTGTATATGACTGTACAGATATAATAATACAAATATGTATGTGCACACCTACAAATCTCAGTTCTATACATTCTGTATGTGTATATGCATAGACCTGATCTCCCGCATGCACACATTTTCTTAATATATATGTAAACAAAGAAAGAGCTGTGTGTGTGTGTACACATATATATGATGATGTACAGATGTTTGGCTGTACATGTATAATAACTACCTACATTATCTACACATATAAATGAGGGCTACTCTAAAAGTAATGCCTCCTACCTTATCCTGCTGGCCCACAACATGAGTGGCAGATGATGGTGGTGGTATGGCATCCATACTCCATTACAGTTTGTTACCATGTGCACAGAGGGGCACACTGTGAGAATGGCACGTGTCATGGAAGTGCAGATGAAGCAAAGGGCTGGAATTGAATTCTTCCGTGCAGAAAAGATGGTGCCCATGGACTCTTGCTGAACATCGATGGAGACGGGACAGTGGCTGTGAGCACAGCGAAGGCTGGGCAGTGTGGGTCAGCAGCACTGCCAGGGGGAGTGCATCTGCACACTGTTCATGAGTGCAGCATGCAGGCTCTTATTCATTGCTGATGAAAATGTACAACTACTGAGGTGAGTGTGTTGAAAATGGGTGTTTTGTAGCGGAGAATGTGCTCCATCAAATAGTGTTATTGTGTGCTTTGTAGTTGCCATGGAAATACAAAGGAGGCATTACTTTTACACACACACACACACACACACACACACACACACACACACACACTTAGCTTTTGTATGTATGTATGTATGTGTATAACCCTGGGCTTGTGTGGGTGGAGCTGTGCATGGTGGAGTATATAGCTGGGAATATAAATATATAATGCATTATACATCGTAATCTTTGTACACAAGTGCATATTTTATATTTCTTGTAGAACTCATGAATAATTTATATTTTTTTTTTCTGACACATACATTATGGCTATTCCTCTAAAGGTATTTGTACATACATAATTTATGTATTGTATGTGTATATCCACAGCTATGTATCCCTATATATATATATACACACATATATATATATACACACACACACACACACACAGACTTTTTTTTTAAACATGTACATGATGAAAAGGAATACAGTTAGTTAGTTATGTTTATTTCCACATGGCTATGTATGTGTGTGTGTCTGCAGTAGGTATGCATGTGTGCCGATCTCTATTTCCCTCTCTGTATGAATACACACACCCATATATATGTCAATGTATACATGGGGCCAGTGCTGCACTGAGCTCACTGCCCTGTTCTGTTCCTGTACCTCGGCCCCAGTGGAAGCTCCCTGCAGCCCAAACAGCCCATAAGGGGGCATTAACCTCTCCAGGACATTCAGGCCTTCAGCCTGTGCCCAGCCCCTGTGTGTGTGCATGGTGTCCTCTGCCCTTGGAGAGCTGCTGCTTTCGTGCAGGCTCTTATGGAGAACACCAGCAGCTGGGGGTGCTGGGTTCCATTTCCAGAACATCCTCTGCCCTTGCTCAGCCTCACTGGCATTTCAGCGCACAATGCAATGCAAACATTTGGTTTACACTCATGTTTTCAAGCAAAACTTACCACTGCTGGGCTCATTGTAGTACCGGCTGATGTAATTGTTCATGTCATCCTCTGAAACAACAAGAAGGCAGCGTGCGAGTAAGTGGCTGAAATGGCACGGTCTGCTCACAGCACCGCAGCCTCTCGTGCCCTTCGAGGGCCAGGTGCGATGCTCAGACTCCAACCACGCTCTGTGTGCAGCTCATGGGCACGGCAGCCACAGGCCAAAAGGAGCAGGGTTCTTTATCAGAGCTCCTTGGGATGAGACCCTGCCCAGCCCTGCTGTGCGCTGCTCTCTAAAAGCATTCTCCCCTTTTAAGTAAGTGCTCCTTTTGATACCATGTTTCAGCGAACCATGCTCATCCCCGTGCGGCAGATTCCCTTCGCCCCCCGGGTCCCTGCGGCCGCGGCGCTGCCTTTCACAGCACTCTGTGGTTTGCAGGTGAAAGAAACAGATGTTTTCTGGGGAGCACTTTCCCCATACAACAAGACCCAAACCACCGAGCACTCTGTACCTGAAATAGCTGCACTCGTAAGAAGGCAATCGAACCTGACACTGAAAGGGAACGCGGTTGTTTTCCTGGTTTCATTGGCTCCTAAAAGCTTTCTTGGCCCCTGTTGATCTTTAAATGCCTGCAGTCAGAGGTGTGCTTTGTGCTAATGTCGAAGTTTAAAAAAGAGGCCTCCAAGTAGCTCAAGGCAGTGCTGCAGGATTAGGGTACATTGCAAAGCTTTTCAGCTATCTGCTACTAAAACACACCTCATTTCAATCATACATAATTCACACTCTAAATGCTACCAGCCTCCCCAGCCTGTGCAGATACAGGTTCTCGGTCAGGCAGGGATCCTTCGGACAGATGCAGAAAATACCTGCAGATCTGTATTTTTCAGAATGTATTTTCATTGTGTATGCTCAGCATCCAATTCTAAGCAGAGAAGGGAGGAGAGCAGAGCTGCATATCAGCCCGGGCAGCAGCCCCACCTTCCCCAGCACCCAGCAGGGGCCCAGGGACCAGGTGGGGACTGCAGTGTGCCCATCTCCTTCGGCTCTCGTGGAAATCTGTCCCAAACACCATGGTCTTTTGTGCTGAAGCAAGCAGCTTGGAATAGGTACTTGCCTGCTTTCCATGTCTTACGGCTCGAATTAAACCTGCTGTAGGGTCACATGCATTGCCTGCCATCTGCCTCCAGTGTGTGTACCGCTATGCTACCATCAAACCAGGCGCCTTCAAACCAAATTAACAGTTAGAGACGACTCATTACATCAGCAAAGGCCAGAGCCAAACACCCGCAAAGGAGCTGCAGCAGTGCAAGCACTCACTCCTTCAGCACAGCACAGAGAATCACCGCTCTGCCTCAGCACCTGCATGACTGCTGGCACAGCTGCCTGCTGCCATGGCAATGGCCTTGTGCTCATCGGGCTCTTCTTTTTTATACATTATAATATATATAATTATATATAATATATATAATATATAGTAATTATTTATGATTATTATAATGTATAAAAAAGAAGAGCCCGACATAAAAATATATAATATTATATATATTATATAATATATTCTTATATATATGTGCATTCTTATTTTATATATATATATGTGCATCTCTCTATGTAAATAATATAAATGTGCATGTATAAAATAAGGAATACGTCCTTTTTTTCCCCCCTAACCTTGAGTAGTTTCTTATGAATAAAAAACAATACAGAGTATTGGAATAACAGCAGCAGGATAAATATTTCAGCAACAGATTAGGTTTCTGAACGATTACATTAAGGCAAACTGACAACTAACAAACTCATCTTGGCCGTAGGGGAGTCCCGGCTGTTTGGAGGCATGAGAGGCTATAAACAATTCTGCTTATCTCTGATGATACCCTACAGTGCTGAAAGCAGGGAGCTTAGGAATGCCACCAAGACAGAACTGAAACCAACCGCTTGCGCTTACAAGATGCATTACACAAACAAAGTGCAGTACCACGCGTTACTGTGGCACTGCTTCAGAACTTCGTGGTGATTTACGATGAAGTCCCCACTGCTCCCTGCGAGCAGGCAGACAGGATGGGCAGCACACCTCCACCCGCAGCCGGTGGCAGTAGGGGGTTGGTGTAAGTGAGCAAGAACAGCTTCTACAAGAGGAGGGGCTGCTCGTAGTATAGGATGTTTTCTGTTGCCAGGATACTTCAGCTACAGAAAAGCAGTTGTCTTAAAACAATACTTCATTGTTTTCTCTGTTTTTAAAATTTGACAGCTCAGAATTTTGGGAGCCCTGCCATCAACCCATTCCCTCAGTGCCACGTCTGCCCACTGAGTCCTGCAGGGCCAGGAGTCCCGCTGCACAGAAGGGAGCGTGGTCAGGAGGGCTGATCAGACTCCTGCCTATCTCACAGAAATCCATGACAGCTCTCCCTGCTGCTGCAGCCAGCCACCTCTGTGAGGCTGTAAAAGTGCAGCAGAGCCCAGTCACGAAGGGCAATAAGCCCTATCTCTGCTTACCAACCAAATCTCTGTTATTGAAGCAAGGTGCAGCCCTTGGTCGGGATCTGGCTGAGAGCTCCAGGATTTTATCATCTGTTCTTTTCCTGCAAGATTCAGATTACATCTCCTCCACCACAAATGGCTTAGGGAGCAATAAACCATTTGGAGTACAGTCCCATATAATCTCATCTGACCCGAGAGAAAACACTGTAATCTCTCTCTCTTGGCCCGATAAAAACGTCATAAATTTGGTGAAACACATAAATGACATTCTGACCAAAGCAGATCTCTTTTTTAGTTCTGTAATCCCCCAATAGTGACCTTCACTTTTTTTCATCAATGCCTGCAAAACCTCTGCACACAATAAATACCATTTGCACATCTTCATGATTAGAGGCCTTAAAAAAAAAATAGATTTAAAAAAAAAACAACAGAATTCATTATTAAAATACTTGAATTCGTCTTTGTATTGCCATTGGTTATACTCCCTTCTGTCCCAAAGTTGCACGTTCTGAACTGCAGGGATCTTTCTGCTAAGCAGTCTCTCACTGAGCAGAGCGATGTCTGACTGCACCCTTCCTCCTGAAGGCAATGATTGCACAGAGAGGCTCCTAAAGGAGCAGGTCTTCCATCTCCATTGCTACCTACCCAACACCAGCTTCTTTTCCTCCAAGTACCACTACCATCATCTAGAAGCAGCTAGGAAAGAAGCGTAGGATAAAATACACTTTCCAATAAAAGCCACTAAGACACTGAGCAGGAAAAATTTTCAAAGCAGAAGTTACAGGTGGTCACCAAGCTGTTGCCCCCTAAACACTTGTAGAAATGGGAACAGTGATGACAGCCACACAGCTCTGACAGCCAGTGGCACTGCCACAGCGAGACCACGTGAAAGGAACTCAGCCTCAGGATGACATTGTAGTGCAGTAAGAAAGGAAAACATACATAGAACAAAGGAAAAGAAATGTGTTTCTGAGAACTGACTGAAGACCTCCAGGGGAAGATGCCCCGGTGAGTCTGTAACCTTCCCAGGGGGCTGTTCCCTGCAGCTTGCCATGCAATCCACAGCATTTCAGTGCTCTTGGACTTTGGCTAGCTGAACTTCACCATGACCACATTCTCTGCCAGACACAACCTCTCCCCCTCAGCAGCCCAAGCACAGCTCACTGCTCGCTTCTGTGTTCCTTTACTAGGGCACGTGCATGCTCTCTGAGCTGTGCCTCCTTCACCTTCCTGGTCTCAAGTAAGATGACCCAAGCAGAATGCTTTTCCCTCTGCTTTGCTGGCCCCAAAAGGTGTCTCTACATTTCCTTCTAACAACATGGAAAGCTTGTGCCAACAGGAAATACCAGCAGCCAGCTCGCTCCTTCCAGGAGGCATTCGCACTACGTGGCAATCTGCCTTCGTGCAAGCTGCTGCGCTCACATGGCTTCCATCCACACGCATGTCCAGTCGGCACAGGTTGGATGGGTGCCTGAGCACGTGGGATAATCCACCACGAGAGGAACTGCTGCAGTTAGCCTGCACAGAAAGCAGAGCCACAGATTCAGCCTGGTTCTAATCAAGAAATCAACCCAAGATGAAAAGTCATTGTGGAGAAGGGAAAACTGAAGGCATGGAAGATCATGGCAGCAGGTCACGCTGCAACAGCACGGTGCACTAAGCTGCACAGGGCTGAGATGCAGAACACCTGTGCATGGGCACAGCCAAAGGCTTTAGGGATGGGATGGCCCGGGGGACCTGTCCGTGCTCTTTTTCCAGCCTTGTTCTCTGTGAGTAGGGATCAGTAGATCCGTATCTGAGCTGGCTTGTGGCAGTCAGCATGGATCAAACACGGAGGAGCTTGTGCCTCTCTCTGCAACACAGCTGTTTGTTGCATCTAGAAAAAGAAATGCTGACAAAAAATACGGATACCAACAAAATAATAACCATTGGGGTAATCACCAGGGACACAGAAGGAGAATTTAAGAAGGACTCAAGAAGAAACTTATGAACTGGTAATGAGTAAGTGCAGAGTAGGAGTTAGGGAAAGCTTCTAATAACATAGGAGAGCGAGGTGCTGGAACAATGTTCCAATGCCATCAGAGGGCACAATATCTCTCTGCTTTCGCAGTGGAGAACAGTCCATTTATGAAAGGGATTATTACGGAAGGGATTACATGCTTGGGCAGCGGGAAGTGTTCCAGTTCTAATCCTTTACCTGCCAGCAATACCTTCACATCTCCATGCATTAATGATGGGAGACAGCTTCAACCTCATGTGTGTGATTGCACGGTCACCACTTCTGGAAGTGGAAAGTTTCTACCCTGCCCATTGGTGAACATGAAATCCGAGAGCCTCACTCCACCAACTACACATACATTTACTTAAGTGTTACTTGGTGCCTAATTCCTATGATTTCTGCCCGGACGATCAGTGCAGAGAACCAAAAAAGCCTAAAATGGGCACCTATGGAGAAGCTAAATCCTCAATCCCTCCAGGAAACAAAGAATTTAACCAGGAAGTGGAGTGCTCTTAAGATATAACCATTTATAGGAGTAGACTTCAGAGCAGATACATTCCAACATTAGAAAAAACCTATTTATTACCTACTGTCCTGCAGTTACAGGGCTCTCCTCACACCTCTAACAGAAGATCACCACAGGAACTGGCTTAAGCATTTAAAAATCCCGAGCGTTTAACCAGCTCACGCTGCCTTGCAAGCAACAACTGACAAAATCCTTTGCAGTGCCCCACTTTGCCTTCTCAGACAGCTTACGAATAATCTTAAGGGAAGCCCTCTGAAGCTCCAGAATTTGTCATGTTGCCCTCCCAGTATCCCACTTTCTTCACTTGAAGAACACGTTAGTACCTGTGGGGAGAGTAAGCCCCACTGTTCTCTAACCATGACCATAAATTGCGGCAGTCTCCCAAAGAAAAACACCGCTAATCCCACAGAAACAGAAATGCCATTCTGAGTAGCTAAAATCACTCTTCTGCCATGGGAAGTAACCGAGTCCGGGACCCGATTCTTGCTCAAATAAGTATAAGGGTGGCATGCTGCTTTCAAACTATGGCAGTACTGTAGAATTTCCCAAACTGCAATGACATCTGCAGGAAAATGAGGAATGTCCTCTGGGGACTGTAATTCATATATTATGAGGGAGATTAAAGAATAATAAATTTTGGAAGGAAGTATTAATGGCTATACGGGGTACTGCGAACACGGCATTCCCTGGAGCTGGAGGTTTGTGTACGGAATAGTAAAAATGATTTGTGCAGGAGCAGAAACTGTTACATTTCATTCTGACCATAACTGGTTTCATGCTGTACGCAGCGAGAATTCAGGAAGAGAAAAGAAATGCCTTCATCATTTAGAGATGAACAGATAGGATACATTGGGTGCTCCAAAAGTAATGCCTCCTTGTGATTTCCATAGAAACCGCAACAGCTACAAAGAGCACAATAACACTGATAGAGCTAATTCCCAGCTCCAAAATGTAATGGAGCATTGGTGGGAACGTTCAAGCTCTACTGCCATACCACCACCGTCTGCCTCTCATGTCATGAGCCAACATAATAAAATAGGAGGCACGTGTAGTATCCATATGCAACAGCGTTCATCCCCAACTCTTAACAAACCAAGCAGCCGAGCCCCACAGCCCTATTTTAAAGTCTGTGAGTACCCTCATCGTTCATGTCTCGCTATAGAAACGGAGGCAGGAAAGCCAAATAAGATGCTTACAGGGCAGCAGATGTCACAGTGGTGCCCTGGGCTTATGACTTCCAGAGTCCTCCCTTCTCCTGAGCCCATCATCTTTCCTGGTAGTTACAGCGGTAGCCTTTGAATTGATGCTGATACCTGTGTGTCAGCCTTCATGTCTGGCCACTCTGAAGTTCAGTTTGTTGGCTGGAGAAATAAAACCTCCATTCAAAGAAAAAGTTGAAAACTTCCCTCCTTTTAGCCGAATTAAGTAGTAAACAGCATATATGCATGCATTTTCCAGAGTTATTCCTACTGTCTTAGGATTGTTCTTCAGTGTCTGAAGAAGTAGTACTTCAAGATCAGGCACAGAGTACCAGCTAGGGAGTCACGGGACGCTTTCAGAGCCTGCTGACCATCTGACTAGAATCACAGAAAATCCCCAGTTGGAAGGGATTGAGTCCAACCCCTGGCTCCATAAAGGACCACCCAAAATCCAAACCCTATGTTTGAGAGTGCGTTTGCTCCTTAGGCTCCAGCAGCTCGGGACTGTGCCCACTGCCCTGTGCAGCCTGGTCCATGCCCATCGCCCTCTGGGGCAGATCCCTTCCCTAACCCCCACCTGCCCTCCCCCAACACAGCTCCATGCCGTTCCCTCGGGCCCTGTCGCTGTCACAGAGAGCAGAGCTCAGCGCTGCCCTCCGCTCCCCTCCTGAGGGTGGAGGAGGATGTGTACGGAAAGCCACAAAACAGCACATACAGTGCTCTCCTGGTGCAGGCCACACTGCGCGTCTCTGCACAAATTCCCGGAGGTGTTGTGTGTGCCATGTGATGCTGGGGTTACTTGACTTACCTTATGAACGCTGTAGTAAATTGTTGCACAAAATCCAGTGTAAATACCGGAGTACAAGCTACAGCCGTCCCCGCGGAGCTTTAACTTATGCACTATGCCATAAAACTCCCAGGTATGGAAATGAATAAAAAGACTGAATGCTTTCTTATTCCATAACCCCTCCACGATGAAGTATTCTGCACTGAATGTTTCCATTGTTCAGCGCAGACGGGGGAAATAAGATTAGCTTGAGATGGAATATCCCATTTTTGCATGCAGTATGTTCTCCAGCCAACTAAAGCTTGCTGGTTTGGCAGAATCCACAGCTCTCCAAAGATGGCAATTTTTCTGAAGGCTGACAAAGTTAAGTTTGGCACAAACATACACATTCTATGCCATACCCTACCCTCAGGTGTTGTATGTAAGGCTCGTGTTCTGCCAGAGCAGAAAGGAAGAGCCTCTCCTGAGCCTGTTTTGCCTGACAGCTGAATTCTGACTTTGAATCGCAGCTTTTCTTTTAGCACTATTAGCAACCCGGTCCCTTATTCTCATCAAACTAGTCACTGCAACAGGCAATTGCAGATGGTTTTCAAAGCTCACGAATGCCATGTGGTCCACAGAATGATTAACTGCAGCAGTCACTCTGGAGTATTAAAGGAGGAAAAAACACAGTTAAAGCGGATGCTAAGGAATTCCTAATGTGGTCTGATAAGAGAGCGTAACCTGCGATACATAACCCTTGGCCTAAAAAGTCAGGGTGAAAACGCTGGTGGCTTGCAGCTCCAGGCAGAACAAGAGGTGGGAAAGCCCTGAAGATAGTACAGCCAGCGTAACTACAGCACTTGAGAAGCAAAAGAATGTGGAAATGACCTACAGGGAATGTCTCAACCTGCTCTGCAGAGCCATGTTTCAGGAATATTTCACCTGCTGGAGGAAGTGGGGACACAGGAGATCCTACATCATCCATATACTCATTCCATGCTGTGCAAATGGAGGATTCTTCAGCTGAAGACATGCTCTTCCTCCACGTGATGTACCACATCCAGGTTTTCCAATGTGTATGTTGGTGAGAATGGCCATGGTAGATGTTTGTACGTAGATGCTTGCAGGATGCCAAAGTGGTAGAGGTGAAAGCTACTGCTACAACAGCCAGCGTGTTACTGGAGAGCAAAGACCCAGCTGAGGTGAGGAGGTAGAAGAACCAGGCAGGGCTGGCTCATGGTCTTTCTCCTCTGGAGTAACTGCTTTCTCAAGCTGTTAGCTAAGGTTTTGAAATCCTGTAGCTTACATAGAAGCAATCTCTAAGTCAGTCTTGCTACAGTAGGATTCAAAGCCTTGTGATAATGGATGTGTTACGTTATTTCTTTTCTCTGTGAACTAATCCAGCCAACCGCATGCAAAATCCTGTGCCTCAGTCAGCTGTTCTCTGGATTGTGAACTAAAGAACTGAATATTATTGCTGGGCGTGTGATTCCTCATCTCGATCGATCCAACTCGATCTTGGCCTTGTCAGTACTCCACCATGATGGCAGACTACCATGGGCAGCTGTCCCTTGCTATAAGGCCATAGGAAATTCTTTTTGTTCAACTCCTGCCTCATTCAATACAGAAGACAATTGTAAAACATGGAGTCACCTAAATTTAGCTTGTGAAGATAAGTGCTCATAATAATTCATCTACAAAGGCTATGTATGTAATATATGGTAATAATGCACTAAAAATATTTCCTTGTGTTTCTAGTTGACTTCTGGGGATCAAAAATTAATTCTATATTCTCAGTATGAATGTTTAAACGTAAGATAACTGCACCTTACCTAATATGTGAAGTAATGCATGCTTTTTATTGGCTGGATGCATTTTTTTTTCCAGTGAAAAGCATGACTTGCTCTAATGAATAATGTAACCTAACAATATAGAAACCAGCCCTAAAAATTGGGTGTCCACTTTGTTGCACATGTAGCCATCATTTTAACAGGGAGAAACAGATCGTGAGTCCTTGTGTTAATCTGGAGTAAATACTTTGGACAGAAAAAAATTTAGATAAATCTCCACAGCACTGTAATTTCAGCAAACCTCCTCCTAATTGTGCACAACACTCTCCAGTTCCAAATGTAACCCTCAAGGAACGCATGCATAAATTATAATATATCCACTGGGGAAACCTCTGAAATCCTACAAAAAGTGGGAAATGCATTTTAGGGGACAGTCTGCTCAACTGTCTGCTTTTACATATAATTTCAAATCAGGAATAATTAATGGCTGAATTGTGGTTAGTACTTAGACATTACTACAGAGGACAAAACAGAAGCAATTTCTACATGCTTTCACTACTCTGTAGAGAATGAAAAAAATATAGTTTGAAAGATTCTGGTAAGCTTCTTCTCTTAAAGCTTTTGATTAAAGTATTTCTATGCCTTAAATACTGAGGAATTTCGACAACTAAAGGTACCAAGTAAACCCCTAATTCAGATGTATCCACACACTGCTCATCTACTGAAACAAGAAAGCTAGGATGTCCATGGAAGGCTTGGGTATCACTATGATGAAAAATTACTGTGTGAAATATTACATTAACCATTAATGAGATCATGGCACATTCTCTCCCCCACCATGAGCATTAGGCATCATGGGGAAAGGAGCTACACCCTGTCCAATAAAGCCTTCTGGTCTAGCACTTCAGTAATAAAAAAAATGGGTCCAAGTAAATATAACAGTTAATATTCCCCTGAACCACACATCTCACTTAAAAGACAACCCACAGGACTGCTCCTCATCACAAGCACATGCAGGAGCTGCCTACGGTGTGCAAATGCTTCCTTTTTTGCACCAGAGCTGCCCAGTCTAAACACAGCTGAGCTGTCCAGCACTGGCAGTTTAAACCACTTAGTGAGAGCATAAGCCTCCAACCAAGGGAAGCTTCACAGCTGGTGCGTGGGCAGCCACACCACCTGGTAGGCAAGCTGGGATGTGGTGCAGTGAGCAGGGAGGCTGGAACGAGTAGAAGAGAGAGCCTTGTTTCCATCAATTCACAAAACATTACACAGAACACAGAATAAAATATGGCAATGCAGGTTTCTATGGAGCTGCACATCTGTAGTTATCCACCTATGCTTATATTTCTAATCCAGGTACATAGATGCACTTAGAATCATAGAATCATCACGGCTGGAAAAGACCTCCAAGATCATCCAGTCCAACCATCCACTACCACCAATACCTCCCCACTAAACCGCATCACTTAGTACAACATCTAAACATTTCTTGAATACAAGACTTGAGTACCTCCCAGCACACATCAGACTCTTCACTCGGGTGGCGATGGCCAAAAAAGGATAAAGAACTGACCAAATTAACTCCTAATGCGTGTAATCTGTAATCTGTCCATAATCATGAGTACACTGGGAAGGCATATCACAGTCATTTTCACCCAGAGTTGTTTTATTGGCTCTGGTCAAAATCTGCTCAAAAATGCAACAGCTTCTGCCACTTTGGAGCAGACACAGCTTCTTTGCAAAAATGGGAAAACACAGTCTGCAGGGAAACTAATAAATTCACTAGCAGAGGGAAAGTAGTGGGTTCAATCACTCCATAAAAAGGAACAAAAGTGCCATGGATAGAAGCACACAGGCAGCACTCACCTCGTGGAGTCTGCAACTCAGTGATGTTCTCAGTGGCCTCATCATCTGAATCTTCAGTTGCAACCACCTTGTACCTGTTGCTGCTCTGTTTGTTCAGTACGTGTGGGACCTGCAGCGCGGCCTCTCTCTCTGCAGCCAGGTCCAAATCCTGCTGAGCAAGGTGGGCCCTCAGCTGCCTGATCTCAAACTAGAAGAAAAGAACAACAGCATGTACTGATGCCATATGAACATGGCTAGAAGTCCATATTTTACAGCTTGGTACTTATTATTCAGTTTACCACTGAACTACTACAGACTGGTAACAGCAAACACAACGTGACTAAGCTAGCATTTGAGTCCAAGTTGCTGATGCTATCCTGCAGCTCAAGTGAGCTGGATCACTGTCCACTAAAAAATAATGACCATCTCATATGGTCTTCTGTTTTGTATACCTCTCCTTCCTGGAGATATGCTTTTGGACAATTTCTTACGGATATAACTGTCAAATTGAAAGAAATCTTTATAGAAGAGCACCCCCAGTAAGCATTTAGGTATTTACGTTCTTGACAAACATCAATAATCTGCTAGGTTTCGTAACAAGGATTTCTGTGAATTGGTCCTCCCACACTAACTTTAGGCAAGGCAAGGGAACACTGCAGACTCCTTCCAGCCTGAAATCTTCTGCACTCCACAGTGTGAAGAAAACCACGGGGCAGGTTGCCACTTTTCTGTCCACTCCTCTCAAACATATGAGCTACAGCACTTAATGACATTCTGCAGTCAGGATAGGACTTGTCTAAAAAGCAGACGCAGATAAGATGACAAAAGTTACCAGGTACAGTTTGATTTATGGACATAGCATATTTTTCCCCATGTCTGACAGTCACAGGTCTTCCATAATGCAAGAAGGAAAATCATTTTTCCAGAGTGCAGAGACAATTCAAACTTATATAAGCACCATAAAATCTCACCGTCCTTCCCCTTATCTGGCAGAGCCACACGACAACAGATTTCTCCTTTTCAAACTCTTTGAGATCAGTAGTATGGCAGTGGCTGAGTCATGCCTAATTATAGAGAATCTGAAGGGGGAAAGCAAATGAGGCAAGTAATAGGCTAAGGCATTTAAAATGTAGCATTGCTTGGGTCTCCCGTAGTCCAAGGCCTGAGAAGCCAGAGTATGATGCTCCAGCAAGCCACGCTGCACCTGTCACTCCATGTTTACAACAGAGATGGAATTAGCACCTCCATAATTGAAAACCAGTGAGTAACAGCATGTAGGCTAAAGGAATCTGGGTCTGGCTCTTGCTTCTCAGATGCTGACTCTGGTCTGCCATGCCATCAGATTTTGGGACTGTCAGTGGACTCAGACTGCTCAACTGCTGTCCACATGAGACACAGCATACACGCCACGCATGCTGCAGAGCACCAGGAGCTCCTCCAACCTGGGAAAGCAGCTGGAGGGGAAACAAGACAAAGTTTCCTCGGACTTTAAAAAGAAAAGAGGGAAAAGAAAAAGGAGTTCAAGTTGCTATCTCTGGAAACTATCTGCTTTACAAAGAAAGGAGCTTGCACAAACAGGAAGGCCCAATGAGAGACTCAAATCCAGAGAGCAAAAGGGCAGTTTAAGCTCTCTGGATCACATTCAAAGCATCTGCTGCAGAGATCTAACAAAGCAAGTAGCTTTTTCTCTCCTTAAATCAGCGGAAAGAGGTCTGGCAGATGCAGACAGTGTGAGATGTTCATTGCTCTTAACCAAAGTTCACCTGGTGGTAGCATCAACAAATACTGTCAAATGTCAAAATACTGTTCTGCTCCTCAGTCTCTGCAAGGAAATCTCCACAGCAGTTCCCACCTGCAGTTTTTATCTTTATCTATCAGCTAGGAAGTAGTAAGCTGGGAATACTCCTTTCCCAGACAACTTCAGGTTCTGTTCTCGAGTCTTAGAAAGAAATACAAACAGTAAAAAAAACTCATATTTCACCTTCAAAGGGAGAAAGACACCCTTTCAGACTCTCCCTCATAAATCTGGACATTTTCACTTTGGCTTCGCCAACAAGCTATGAACCACTCAGCCTGGCACACAGACCAAGTTGCAGTTGGTAACCACTGCCTGTGATGACCCCACTAGACAACTCCACTTTGTACAAGCAGTTCTTTATTTACTACTTCTGTGGGGAAAATGACTACCTCGGTTGAATCCCAAGCACTCAGACCACTCGTGAAACTGGAATCCACAGGGAAAACGACCGTGGCTATCCAGGGCAACAGCTACTCCGGTAGCATCAACAGAAGGGGCTTTGCTGCCATCTGATGTTTAAAGGACAGAAATACATGCCTGTGGCTACAGCAGCAGAGGAAGCACCTGCTCACGAAGGTGGCACAAATGCTACTTTCCGTAAGCTGAAAGCCAGGATGGGTACCTTGGCTCATGCAGTGCCTCCCTCATCCACAAGAGATTGTTAAGCACAGATATGAGGATTAAATCCACAGGCACAGCAAAGCAGCACACTGCTCTAGACTTCACCATCGTGTGAAAGGTAAATAACGACACAGATATTCAGAAAGATAACAGCACAAACTGATGTTGCCTACAAAACTGCACAGTCTCAGCTGCTTAACAAGGGCTCTCTCCCCCACTTTTGCAGTATTCTAGATGGCCAGCTTCCAGGGCTCACATGTTTGCTCTGAAGTCTGCGTAGCCATTAAAACAGTGGGAGGCCAGAATTAAATACTATCATGCGTGTAACTGTATTTTTATTTGTTGTCATAACTGTGCCTGTTGCACTCCCACATTCACTGATGCCAAGTAATCTATACAACATGTTCCACAGAGATGCAGAACCAAAGTGAAAGTACATTCATTAAAATATCTAAACAGAAAACACATTTTCCTAAGCTTTTAGCTCATGAAAGGCGTGCACATACTCAGGAAATCAGTTCAATACTGTTTGTTCACAACTATTACAAAATTATCCCAAGTTACGTTGAAGCTCGTAGGCAGTTTTGACCACTAAAAGCAACCCAACAAAACAAAGGTTAAGTCTGAAAGAAGTGTGTGTTCCTTATGAGCATGATTCAATGAGAGACTGCATGAGCAAATTACCTTGTAGGTGCTTATATCTACTGAACATTATATTGAACACTGACCTCGGGCAGCTCTAATGTGTAAAAGAGCTAATGAGATTGCTCTGACTCCATACCACACAGTCTGGGGCAGGTTAAATAAATCAGCAGAGGGTATAAAATATAATGATCTTTTTAACTGAAAATTCTGGGCCAAAGCTAAACACATGAAATTTCTATTTGCAGTAGGAGCTGATGCAGCTATCTGAATGTAGACCTGGGCAACCTGAACACAGGAAACTGCACCAGAGCTGCACTGAGGAAGCTATGTTTCATATTCTGAGGCCAACAGTCTTCCCTGCTACCTACAAAGGCTTAACTGTTCAAAAAACATACAACATAAGGAAAAAGACAAAAGCATACAAACTTACTCACATGATTTGATTTGTTTCAGTTAAGACTTGCTCATAGGTATCAGCTCTGTGCTAAGAGCTTTGTAAATCCCATTGAGCACCTTAGGGTGAATAGCTTTGTTGCGTGGAAGATAGCTGGTTGAGATCAAGGAGACTCAGGTAAACCATCTCCCAAGTTAAGATAATTAAAAACGAAGCATTAGTCCATTTGAGACTGCTACTGATGTTATTTACCAGCACACCTATATTATTCATGATCGCTAATTACACATACTTTGGTAGCTTCTCACGGGTTCCTTTGTCAATAAACTCCTTAACATACTTTGCAATGGAAAAAACATATCTGAAAATTTCACAGAATCACGGCATAATTCAGGCTGAGATGAACCTCTGAGGTTCAGCTAGTCCAAAACCTTGCTCAAAGCAAGGCCATTTAGCTCAGACTGCTACAAGCTTGTCCTGTCAAGTTTTATCTCTATGGATGTATATACCACAACCCTCCTCTAAATTTGCTCCAGTGCCTGACCATTCTCCTAGTGCAAATGTTTCTTCTTATATTTACTGTGAATTTCCCACATCCCAGCTTGTCACTGTGCACCTCCAAGCAGAGCCTTGCTACGCCATCCATGAAGGAGCTGCAGGTAGCAGCATGATCCTGCTTCATCTTTTCCTCCTAAGGCTGAACAAGCCCAGCTCCCGAGTTTCTCCTCCTATACTACGTGCTTCAGCCCTAAGCATCCCTGCAGTAATCGTGTTCAAGCATTTCTTACAATGGGGAGCCCATGCTGGCCACAGCACTCCAGGTATGGTCTCACAAGCACTGGCTTACATTTCTTAAATCCAGACTTTGGAGGGTGCAGAAAACTAGGTCACAAAGCAGACAAAATAAGACTATGCTAAAACTATGGATTTTTTTTTGTGTTAATTATCTCCATCTTTCATATGTGTACTGCTGCTGGAGTAGGCTTTTATAATTATACGGAATGAGATGCACAGTATAAGGGTGTGATACACATGGCTTATGTAAAAATACATTTACTACCAAGAAAAAGGGAGATAAAGATCATCTCACGTAAGAGTGAGTAACTACATCGTCAGGCTGGATAAGAAAACTGACTGCAAATTTAAACTGACTTGCTGTGGTCAAAATTAGCAATATTTTGACAGGAAGCAAATCAGACAGAACTACGGGGCATGCTTGTGCGCCTCCTCACTTCACGAACGCATTAGGTAATTTTTTATAAGCAGGTAAAACAACAAAGCCCTATCTAGAGCTCTGTGTAACAACTCACATTATATGCCTGGTTGTATAAGAAGTTCCACTCCTCCCATCTGATGTTTTACAACACACACAAGACTCAAAAAGGGACAGACTTAGCAGTGAATCATATAGAACTTCCCTTTAATGGTCTTGCAACAGAGGATGACTGACATAATTTCAGAGAGATCAATGAACATTTTAGTCAAAAGCTTACTTGTGTCTAATGCAGGCGTAATAACTTTGTTCCATTCTATTAGTGCTGCCTGTATAGAATGCCCTGCCCTGAAACTCATCTGCCATTGGGATACAATCCAATGTTTACTTCCATTAGTTTAGTCATTGTTGGTAACAATAAAAATCAGGAGACATTTGCAAACGAATGATTTATGGGCAGAATGTAACACGGGATGACCTTGGCTGCCTTCCATTTACCAAGAAAATGACTGGTAGTTAGAAATGAATTAAAATTATTGCAAAAGGATAACATAAGTTATTTCTCCAATAGGTAATTTTACCGGCTAAATAGCCCTGTCATTAAACTAGCAGCTGTTGTACAAATTATATTCCAAGATAAAAAAGAAATTACAGCTTCCATAGTTGTTACAGTTTTGAGAATGATGAAAAATCCTGCAGGAGCTGACAGAAAAGGAGCCCCTGTGATACATAGTCTGGGCTGGACTGTACTCAGCTGAATGACTCTTAGAAAAGTTTAACAGAAAAGATCATGCAAACAGATCTATCATCAGAAATGGGAATTCCTATACAGGTGATTCCAAAAGAAATTTGAACTGGAATTTGCATTGCTAATTAAGTTTTATATATTATATATTATATGTATTTTCTTCACAATTTAACTTAGAAAATTGATGAAACTTATTATTAAACTGACAGAACAATACCATCAGCAACATACTCTTTCTGTATTTTTGATAGTAATTGCAGTGAGACTTTCTAATCTTTCACCCATTTTTAGAAATGCCTGTTACTGTGATGAGTGAAGTTTCTCATGTTTTGTGGAGTCCTGTACAGCCATCTCAAATCCTTCAGTATTTTCTGTCTTAACCACCCTCACGTTCCACTCCTTTTTAATAACCTCTTTCCTGGCCAACAGAGAATAAATAAGACAGCAAACTATTGAAACAGTTTCAGCAGGGTTCTGCAGAGACCAAAGCTGTAGCCCATACATCTATGATTTATAAAATATATTCTCGTTTTCAGATGTATGTCTAGCCAAAAATCAGCATCTGGAAGGAGTTTTCATGTTTGCAAAATATGTCTCCAGTGTCACTCAGGAATGGAATAATACTTAGCAGTTGTGATACCCTATCATTGGCCAAAAAATATACAGCTGACATGTAAAACTAGACAGATTAAAAACAACAAAAAAAACCCAATACAAACTCGCACACAAAAACTACTACTAGTACAAACTAGTACAAATCGGTCAACAGGTTTTGCTTTCCTTTCACTCCCAGTTCTGCAGTGTGGAGGAGTATATTAGGCTCTAGATACAATTCCCACAAAACTGATCAATTTTGTTATGTTAATTTTAACCCAGTCACTTTCCAGATCTGTTATTTGCACAGATGCATGTGATGAAAACAGCAAAAGGCAGCTTGGCAGAAAGAGGACAAGGGGAACGCCCCTAGCAGGGTTAGCCATACTAACTCAGGCCAATTTAAATTGACCACGTCATTAAGATGTACATTTGGTGATGTTTAAGTTAATTACAAACAAGACACAAGTCCACTCAAGAAACCTACGTGGCAAGAAATGCCAGGCTGAGGCTGCTTTTGTGACTTCAGTTCCCCCCCTTTGTGTACGTGCACAACAAGGACTCAAATCACACAGCTCAGCTTAAGGAAAATAACACAGCTTACAAATACAAGTTAAAAACTCATCTGCGACAGGAAGGCTATTTGCCTGTCAAGCATTAAGTACCAGCTTCAAAACACAAATGCATGGGGCTTCTCAGAGAGGCTGTATACTCAGAGGGGAAACACCTTGCATGTATTAGAGGCAACAGGTCAGCCCCTACAGGCAGATGTGGCTCTAGGCAGCTCCCTGCTACCTCACCTGCTGTAATAGAGGTGGTAGGTACCACACAGACAAGGCAACCTGGAATCCCTACCTGCTGGACCTCCAGATTTAAAAGCAGCCAGACTGCTGTAGGCAACTCCCCTTCATGCAAAAGCATAGACATGCTCACTCAAATTCCAAGAATGAGCAATCCTTCAAAAGGCTGGGACAGATAATCAAATGAAAAAGCAAAAACCTGGCAGAATTTTAGACATCAAATATCATTAGGAGACTTTTTTCCCCACCAGATACTGTATACAATGCCAATGTGAATATTATAATGCTGACAACTTGTTCTTGACTGAATTATGAATCTATTAATTTACGAAGAAAGAA
The DNA here is from genome assembly GCF_002078875.1 of Numida meleagris. Taxonomy (NCBI): domain Eukaryota; kingdom Metazoa; phylum Chordata; class Aves; order Galliformes; family Numididae; genus Numida; species Numida meleagris. The sequence goes on from NC_034417.1 coordinate 2,661,794, forward strand.
TGCAGTACTTGTGTCAATGTCTTCTGTTGCTAACTGCAGCAAATTAGTACATTTACCTCATATTATACAGCTGAAACATTTGTTTGGCAGAAACTCAGGACAGTAAAACATGAGAGATTAGTATGCTGTCATTTTTCTATAGTCCATATTTTTCCACAGCTGATGACACTTGAAAGCTAGGAGAGAACCTGCTCTGTTTTCACAGATTTACTCATCTACTAAAGTAGTATTTCTTTGTACTTGACATACAGCTATGCTGTACCCATCAGAGCTCAAGTCAGGGTTACCATGGTCAGACATTCCTCAAGCCAGGCACGCAGATAAAGAGAACGTGGATCAGAATGGAGGGTGGCAAAAGTGCTCCTGAACCCTGCTTGGTATAATGAGCCTACTTCACTCAGACTATGAAATAACAACACCGAAAATTGTTCAGGGATTAAGAGTGTTACTTAGCTCCATAATAAATTTCCTAAAAATGAATGTTTTCAAATTTATGATTGTCAAGAACTTTAACCTAATAGCATGGGCTGACAGACAAAATACTGCCGTGGGACTCAAGAAATTGCTGATTTGCCCATTGCATTTGGTCTAAAGAGATTCTCTCCTCTGTCAAACTGGGTATATACCATTTCCCGTTCATTTCATGATCGTAACAGAAGCATGAATCTATCAATCACTGCACAAAGTTGTTGGTGAAGAGGACTGTTGATGGGTTTTAGGTTCCTAATAGAGAGATGGGCACCTAAATCTCTGCTTCATATTAGACACCTGTTCCACAGTTGTCCCGTTCTGGGATGAGTTGCCTCTCCTCCTTTCTACTCAGGCCCTGCAGCTTTTTGATTGACCCACTCCGACTTAACCCTCATTTTATATTTGAAAAACACCTACCAGAAGTAGGGAATGAGAACTGATGCTAGAAACTTCCAGCCTTTATTTGGACACCTCCTAGTTATACTTGCAATTGAAATAAGAACCAAGTCTGTTGGAGGATCATTCTGTTGTGGTTTGGTGGTCATCAGAATGATCCGCTTTGCCTAAGCAGGTTACTTAAACTCATTTACATAAGACTGTGTAATTCAAAATGCCTGGCTTATTGTCACAATGACTGTTTTGCACTTTTTTCACATAAGCATGTATGTCTGAGATATTTTACATTTTACCTTCCCTTCTCTCAAAAGACCAAGCCACTGAGTATTTGAGGTCTTGGGAAGAGTCTAGAAAAAATGCTGCACCAGAAGCTTCTACTTTCTGGTGCAACATCTTGAATCTGCCAAAAGAGTCTCAGACTGACCTACAGGGAACTGGCCTCCTGCATTTAAAGCAGGGAGATTCATTAGCTTTCACACAAATGCATGTACTTTTCCAAGGAATAAGGCTTTAATATAGCTGTGGTGTCCAATCATGGCAATGAATTTTGCATGCTCTGAATATTATGTCAAACTGCACTCATTCAATAAATCAAATACTGGAAGCATTCCTTTTCTATTTCTCACATTTGTTTTCCTCACCTTAAAAAACACATGCATAGCAGCAGATAGAGACAACTGCTGTTTGACAAATACCACGCATAAAATATGCTGGCTGCAGCTAGTATTTCTTGAATGCTGAAATCTGTCACCATGCAGCAGAAATCTTAGTGATATTTTTCAAACCTTGGATTGTAGCAAAGTACATACACTGGATGATTTTCTGTGACAAGCTATGTGTAAATAAAGACAATTGAACTTTACCCCTTGTTCTTGGCAGATCTGGGTTAGTCTTTCCAGCTGCTCATCCTGAATAACCTTTGCTTTCTCGTACTGCTGAATCATCATCTCCATCTCCACTTTCACTGGAAGGACATACGCTGGAAAACACAAGCACTACAAGTTAACCCCGCTGTGATTTTTTTTTTTTTTAATTTTTAAGTCAGAGGGAAATCCTTTACATATCTTCATAAGCCAAAAAATAACCCCTCTTGCTTACAGCAAGAGAACTAGAGTATTTCTTCTGAGAAAGGATTTCTAACACATGAAATGCAGGTCATAAGCAGGGTCTAGATCTTGCTTGGTCAGATCTCCAATTGCCTGGCTGAGCTGAAATGCATCCTGCATTCTCTTCCTAGCTTTTTGCTAATACAGATGTTTCCTAGCATTTGCTGCAGATTTCCTGAATTGCTGGGTAGGAAGGATTTTCTGCTCAGAGCTGCTGCCCTCCCCTCTAAACCTGAACAGCATGGCTCCCTTTGGAAAAGAACAGCCTTAGAGCCCATAGCATTTAATTCCTAGACGTGGAGGTATGAAGTAAGTCCTTGATGGCAACAGCAGACTAAGAAGGAAATTTAAAAAAAACTAAAAGGCATTTAACTTCTATTGCTTTTCAAGCTACAGCCCAGTTTCTCCTGTCACAATACAGGCAAAGAGACTGATGAGCGAAGCCATTCAATGCTTATTGCACTTCTTGATGTTCTGCGATTTTCCATGAGATCCTGAACTTTTCTTGGATGCTTCAGTCACAGGGCTAAGACCTCTCCTCAACTCTGAATACAGAGTTTGGGCATCTAAACTAAAAATAACTGCTTGACTCCTTGCTTCCAGACACAGTCACCAGTTCTGCTCTCCGCAACCTTGACTTGCTAAGGAGATCTTATCTCTCCTGGTGTTTCCCCACAGAGGTCTGGGCAAAACAGTACCAACATACGCCTAGTTATTATGCCATGCAGCATAGTAGTGCTGCAGAGCACCTTCAGCTCAGAACCACCACAATAACAAAATGCTCCAGGAATCTGACATAAAAGTTGCACCAAAAACATTGGAAAATAAAGCAGCAAGACAGATACAGCTGTATGGGCACACAGATGGTACACAAATATTGGAAAAGCATACTGGAAGCAATTATTTCACAGCATTAGGAATGGTGCTTGATGTTGAGAGACAGGAAGCATGTCAGGTCAGATGCATTTACTTGACAAGCCTGGAGATGTGAAAGTGTCTCACAAAAAAATTAAACCAATCAATTATAAGGTCTCAAAGGGAACAGAAGAAACAGCCATGAAATTGAGATCACCAGCCTGTCAGGTAATTCTACGAGTCACAAACTGAATCACCACTCACCATCAATGATCCTCTTCACTCTCCATATTCGTAGTGTGATAATAAGGCTGATAGCATCCCAGGGGCTGTTGGGGCCATTAGCCACTGTTGAGGCCACCATTGGTGCCAAGGACAAGATTATGACAGCACCATCAAATACCTGGAGAAAAATGACTTTTTTCAAACCCGTCCTGAAGATCACAAGCCCTGTTTTTTCTGTTCAAGGTCATGAAGGGCTCCCACTTCCCCAAAATGAAATGAAATTAGGGTATGTATTTGAAAGGGATATGAGAAGTGGACAAGCCCCCCAAAGGCTGCTTCCTTTTAAGGCAGCATAACAAAATTCCTTAGTGCTTCACCCACATTTTATGAGGTGAGGAGAGAGAAACTGCGGTAGGAGGGCAGGAAGAGAGAAAGGTATTTGGACCTACTGGCCAAAATCTCCACGTAGAAGTGTTAGACTAAATGCTATTACAGCTCAAGACCTTCATTATCATTGGTATTTATTACTCATTATTTGGCATGATTATTTGCCCGCCCGCCCTCAAAATATAGTCCCTGCCCACAGATCTTACTGTCTGAAGGAAGAGATCAAGAATACAAGTAGAAAAAGATGGTGCAAAGTGATTTAATGGCTCTTAGCCATGTCTTGACTACATAACATGTGGGAACATCTGTGCAACAAGACAAAGATTCTCTGCTCTCACGGTTACTGGGCAGCAAAATTTTCAAGGATTTTGACAACGTGGACTATTCAGAATTTGTACGGTGCCAGTTTCATTGTGGATTAGATCAGAAAAGGCAACTGTATTCATTAACAGTCAGATTTAATTAAAGAAAACAATTTCCAATTAAAATTGTTTTTGTTTTTTTTTTGTCAAATGAGTATTTTCTATCAGAAAACTGCACACAAATATTCAATCAGTTCTAACTTCAACTTGATTACAGGAAGGTACATACACAAGTCGCATGAAAATGTCTACTCATATTGCTCATTATCTCAGGGTAGCAGTAACAACTGTTGGACTAGCACAACTCGACCAGTAAAATCCATAGGCCCATGCAGCAAAAACCCCACAATTCTCTCCCTCTCCTGTAATAAAATATTTCCAAATATCACACTCCTTGAGAGTCTTACAGAAAAGGAAACTGCATCATACACTTTTGCATTCACGTATATAATGAGAGGAATATGCATACTTATCTGAATTAAAAGGTATCTGCATCAGATCTGTAACAAAGCTACCCAAAGCAGTTCTTAATACTCTTACTGCATCTGACTGGAAAACAGTGCAAAGAGTAAGATTGCTTACCTCTATTTTGTTTTCAATGTAATCCCATATGCCAAGGACCACAATCCTCAAAATAGTCTAGTAAAACAGATTGGGAAAAAGTGATTAATATTATTATAATTTTAGATAAACATTTAGTCCTTTACCTACTTAAGGGCTCATTTTTGTCTTATCTAAGCATTATGTATCCCTTCTAAATAATACTGAGGAGCTAGAAACAGCTACGCCTCTGCATAGTAGAATAAAGTACGGTTTTCCAGCCACCATATTAACTCAGTGAAACTTCATAAACAAGTTCCGAGTTCAAACGTTCAGTCTTTCCAACCTTCTAAAGTTTCTTTTAGACATGTGAGATTCAAATTACCACAACAACAAACAAACAGAAATACACAAGAAACAAAATAGCCCAAACAGACCTAAGCCTTCAAAAGATCCGCTCCTGGGCTCCCTCAGGAGCGTGAGAATGGAAGAAAATTCTCATTTCTTGCTGTCTTTGATACGTTAGTGCTTTCTATTTCCTAATGAAAAGGAAGAGCCACTGTCTCTCTTCACGCCCAAAGCAGCTGATATTTCATCAATCTAAAGAGCAGAAGCTCTTATTCTCCCCTTGCCTGAGTGCAGAGTCCTTGCCTTATTATGAAGTCCCGGAAAGCCATAGGATAAGAGAGAAAAAAAATCTCTATGATCCTCCCCTATTAATCAAAACAGCTGTAAGTAACATCAGTAACTAGAAAAGAGGAAGAAAGAAAGAACACAGAATGAACCAATGGTGAATTCCCATTAGAAATCCAATGGCATTGTTTCCTCCCCCCCCCTTTTTTTTTTAAAGTAGCCTATAGTAGACAATTAAAGGAAAATAAATGTGATGATTGAAATTGAATTCACATAAAAGCATAACTGATGGGGATGTTTTCTGCTCACTGCAACTCAGACATGACAGGCATGAAGATTCTAACTGCACCTGCATGACTTGTGAAGACGACTAAATTTCTTCTCCATTAAAGACCAGTACCAATGACAGAGAGCTCAGCAGGCCTATATTCGAGTGGTCACTGTGCCAAGAACTGCACTGAAGGATCTAAGTGACTATATGATGAATAGACATATCAACCCTTCATTAAAAATGCAAACATCTTTAAATCCCAACCAACTCTGAATTTATGCCAAATACAGCAGCATTAACTAACTGCAGAACACTGGATTTTTCAGAATGGTACTGTTCCCATGCACGGTTTTGCCAAACCTCGTGAGCCCAGTTGCCTCACTTGGCCCAGGATGACTGCACTGAGCTCTATCTTGGCACTCCAAACCTTAACCTGCTCTGCAGAGGGAGACATTGCTGTGAGAGAGACATCGCTTTCTAAGGCTGTCTCATACCACAAATAATCAGGAAAGTCAGTCAGCCAGCACTCACACAGGAATGGCATATGTGAAGCACTGCTCAAGTCCAGCTGAGAAAGGGAGCTGCTAGCCAGAAGAGCAAATGTTGCACTCTTTTCCTTCTACAAAAAAACGATGAGACTATGTAGACACAAAGAACTAACTGCTAATGCTGCTGGTCTCTGCTCCTAAAAAGAACATTTTACTTCCAAAGCACTTTACAAATGAAGCACGGGAACAAAAATTTCCTTATGAAGCTGTATGCACAGGGGTTTTAGATGGGGAGGAAGAAACACCAGCAGCCTATGAATCCTCTCACCACTCCAAGTTTGCCAGTGTGATGTGATGTGAGCACAATGTGTAACTACACAAACTGGTGTACGACTAAGATACTCCTGCAGCCTCGGTATCCCAGCTCCTCTAAAAGGAACTCCCTCACTCCCCACTGAGAAGCTGCCCCAAGTACAAGTTACTCACGAGCACACAAATCCTGCTACATTAGTTAACCTGGGGTCCACCACAGCAAGCTCCACAGCAGGCAGCCATTGGGAAATGCACGAGGAAAAGCAGTGCCTTCCTAAAAGCACGCGGTGCTGCCTTTACAACAACCCTGCTGACAGCATAGAAAAATCTCGGTCGTTTTCTTCTGTGCTTCGGCATCATTTATGAAGCACTATGTCAATAAGCAATGAAAGGATGGCTGAACACTTCAGATGCTTACAGTTAGCTGATTGGGAAAGCCTTTCCTCTTTCAGACAGGAGTGCACAAAGATCTGTCCTTTGCAGTGATTGGGCAGATGCGCGCAAAGAAAACAGAAGCAATGTCTCAACTCTAAATGTTATTTCACATGGAACTGCTGAGGGAATGCAAATAGGGATTTTCCTTTCTGCCTTTTTAATTCCTCACTGCAGTGTTTAAATCAGGCTGCACGACTGTCACATTCGTGGGCCTGTGCTGTTCCAAGGGCTGGATGCTAGCACAGATATTTTCATTTTCAGCCTGCTGGTGTGAATCAGCACAAGCCAGCAATGACGGGAAGTCTGTCTGGCAGACAGCAACAGTTCTTGGTGCCACATCTAGAAGATAGGCTTCCTCACAACAAACGTCTCGATGACGAGCATCTCTGCCTACAACTAGAGCAAGCAAATTAAAGGAAAGGAGAGCACAAGGGCAGAGCAAACCCTGCTCCCTACCTGAGAGACAACATCTTCAGAGCAAACAGTTGAGGGCACAGAATAAGCTTTAAAAACGTTTGCTTTGCATGGAAAGTCTTGAAGCTATCCACTGGCATCATCCACCAGTTTGTTGTTTTTAACAAAACAAGGCACATCCAAAAGCCATGTAGGGCAGCTCTGCCTCGGTGCCCTGCTCCAAAAAAGCACCTTAGATGCATGAGTCTCACAGACACGTGCACCTGGTGATACAGGTGTGGTATGCCCATGGTTTCCTGGTAAGCCTTTTCCACTGGCAACTTCAAACTCTTTTGCTTTCTCTGCCCTCCAGTGTGACCACTGATGCTGTCGTAACTCTTAACCAGGAGTCTGAACCAAGCACACCGGGATTTCTCTATGCACATCTCCCTGTTCAACACAATAAATACTTTGACTGAAATGAAAGCGCTGGTGTTACTTACAAGTAACATTTCAGTATTTTTTTTCTAAACAGCCACAAGCATCCTTCAAACAAATGCATATTGCACTTGACTGTGTGCTTTCTCTATACAGAACTTAAAAATAAGAACCTGCAGCAGAACCTGAAAAAAATAGAGACAGAAATAAAATTTGGGCAAAGTTTTTATGCACCGTACATGGATCAAACCGAAAACCACAAAGGAATTAGAAGAGTACGGCAACTTTAACATTCAGATGAAACAGAAACGATAGTTGTGACTCTTGCCATTTGTAGAACTGACACAAGAAAATACAAAAAAAAATGAAAAAATAGAGAAGCACCGCTGTTTTCTACTGATGCGTGGGCATTTTTCAGCACTGCAGCAAATGCATACACACAGTTCCGCATTACACTACAGGCATTCTGCATTTCTGGATGCATAGGCTTGAATGCAAACATTAGATATCACTGAGTATTTATTTTTCTGTTAAAGGCCACCACCAGGTTGGTCTTTATTTTTTGCTGAAAAAAAATGCTTTGACACTTCTTGACCAGAGAACTTTTAATTAGAAAGTCCTTAACATATACATCTATATGTAGATATAGGTATGTATATAGGTATGTATATATCTATATATACACACATATCAGAAATACTTCCTGAGGAAAGCTAAATTACATAGAAGTCTGCCCAGTGTACCAATAAAAGCAAAGGACTAGACACTTCTGTGAACTTTTTTTTTAGATGGAGTAAAGACAGATTAAAGAAAAATAAACCATTTTTTCAAAAAGAAATGTAATTTTGAAGTTGACATTGTTCATTGCTGACACACAGTTGCTTGCACAACATTGACTGCAGTATAGCTTGTGAAGAACTGTGATGCTGCAGGTTCTCTCTCTAATTTGGCAGGGAAACCTGGCCAAGTCCTTTGCTGAGCCAGCTGTGTGAATTCCCACAATCTGCGTGAGCTGGCCACATTTGTTAGCTGACTACAGGGTACATTCAGTGATTTTTAAATACTTCGTTGCTTGCGTTGGTAACGTACTATTTACTGCCCAGTGACTTGCTGTGCCATTACCACCCACAGCATAAAGAAATCCAAAGGAGGCAGCTCGGGGGTGAGGCTGGCCCACCACGCTTAGCTACTGGCAAAGCAGAGCAACTCTGCATTTCAAAACGAGGTGGGGATTGCACAACAGATGAACAGTGAGCAGGGTGGAAAGGGCCTTTAGTAGAGCACTTCTCTCCTTCCACTGCCACAAAACTCCGGCAGAAACTGTAAGATCAAGCTTCTGCCTTTAGGATATATCTCATAACACCAAATATTTATTGAAATATTGCCCAGAAAGAATACCTTGTACCCACTCTATGATTTATAATCTCTGGCCTGGGTCACTTTGCAGAGGCCTGAGCTCATTTACTACCTAAAAGAATCTTCTTTTACCACCTTCTGGTATGCCTGTCCTGACATACTGCATTACTTGTTCCACTGTATGCACTTCCCCAGCCTGCATAGCACTGAGGAACATGCTGGCACCTTTAAATGACACATCATCCTGCTTCCAGGGCACAGGCATCCTCCTCACAAGGTTTCTCTCCAACCAAAGCTCCGAAATGAAGAGGATAACTACTGACCTCACCTTGCATCTCACACAGTACAAAAAACTGCCGACTTACTGTGCTCTGTAACACTGTGGGTCTATTAGCACATGTAGTCACATAGAAATAAGTAACTGCAAAAGCTTGGCGACACTTAAGACACATGAATGCAGTACATTTTTCTTCACTGAGTACCACTAATACTCTATTAGGGTACCACTGAGTGCTCAAATGCATCTTCGCATGAGAGCTGCGGTTCACTCGTTGTCCTGCAACAGTCGTTCTTAGAATGTGGAGAAAAATAATTTTTTAAATGAAAACTCTTCTGGATTGACTTGAAAGGGCTTTACAGGAATAGATACGGTTCAGTACAGATGCAGGACATTACTATAAGGTAAATGCAGACTGGACCAAAAATTGGTCTTAAGCAACCTTGCTTCAGAAGATCCCTCGTGGCATGATTACAATAGCATTAATTCTTATCTTCATAGTGCACAGTGCAGAGGGTGTTGGCCTGTGGCTATCAGGAGATGAAAGCATAGCTGAAGTACTGATAGAGCACACCATACAATAAATACGTTCTTGGAAATGAAATGGGCAGGCTGACATTTCAGGAGTGTCTCGAGCTAAATCACTTAGGCCTCTACAAAACCTGCTAACTACTTCTTTTGTGAAGTAAGAAAAGCAAGTGGCTAGAAACGAGATTTCCCAGTATACTAAATACTTTTTTTTTTTTTTATACACACTAGCAAAGAAGGAAGCTTACATTTACCTTTAATTGCATTAGTATATAAAATCTGTATCTTTGTTACTAGATCTTCCCTTGTCAATCACCTTGCACAAAAATCAAATGATAAACAGTCAGCAACGCAGGGCATTTGTGCGCCATGAAAAACATCATGTGCACATGGAATGAATGTAAACACTCAGAAAAGAAGTCCCATTTTATGGAAGAATTACAGAATTAATAGAAGATTATTACCTTTCTGCTTAGCTGTTTGAAGCATGACAAAAAAGCAACAAAATAAACAGCTGATTTCTGCAATGAAAAATTCTTCAGGAACTGTAACAAATAATCTAAATGGGAAAGACATGATTTTCTTAGGTCTGTCATTTGGGACGTGTTTCCTAAAAGTTTTCTACAGAACATTAACAGGAACATCATCCTTAGGAGGTTTTATTATTTCCAAGAACTGCTAGATGTAAAACATCAGAGTGAGTACTAAGAGCTTCATTTTATCGTACAAGATGGCATTTTCTTCTTCCTAACAGTGAAAACATAGTTGTGAGCCAGAGCTAATTAAAGAAATCCTTTTTCAACCAGTACCCCAGATCTACTCTACTCAATTCAAGGACTTGTTTCCTGGGCACAGGAAAAAAGTTGCTATTCTTCAACTGCCTAACTTGAAGCACATCAGAAGACTTGGTTTCTCCCTGGGAAACACTCAAGTGCTGAAAGCTAGCAGAATGCCTGAGTGCTTGGCTGACTGAAGCACACACAGAGCAATGCAACCAACCAATATCAAAGAGCTTGATTCTTGCACGCAAATGGTCTCAACAGTCTTAGTGGCAAAACAGAACTGAACAACAGCTACAGAATCAGATACTTGCAGCAACGTGATACGGCTATTAAATACAGACTCCGGTCCACTTACCAAAATACTGTGACTCTCCCCATCTTCCTTTTCCCAGCCAACTATTACCAAGGCTGAATTTGCCCTCTTGACAGGGTGTAACCCCAGCCTTGCTTTGCTGTTGGTACTTGGGTTTCCCCCCCACAGTCTTTTTCTTCTCTTCTGTCTTAACATCTGGGTAACGTTCAGTGCACAGACAAATTATAGTGATGTATGTAAACAGAGACAAACATACACAATCATCACCACTAGTAAATCCTATTCAAAATACTTGGAAAAAAAAGCAAGAGGAGTTTATGTGCACTTCACTTGAATACAGATAGTTTAACGTTGCAAAAGTTAGAGACAGCAACAGAAAGAAAATGTAAAATTGACAGAGTGCAATAAATTCCTTCAAGACTCATGGCGATAACACAAGTGTATAGAGAGCTGGAAAATGCTCCAAGTCCAGCTACTTAATTTTGCAGGCAAATGTTCTGCTGGCAGTTGCTAGTTGCTGGCATGTTTGCCCCCTTCACTTCAACCAAGCAGAACGCCAGTGCCTGTTTAACTCCACCATGATGAGACTGTAAGTACTTGCAGTGTCTTTACAGCACTCACTTTTAACCAGTTATGCTTTCCAAGACATTCGGATTTTTTGCTGAAAGTTTTCTGTTTTTCAACAAGTTTCTTTTTCTTTATTTCCCCTCCCCCAAGTTTCTATTACTTGTTCTTTACATCCAATTTGAAGTCTCTTTGAAGAATGATGTATCTACCTTTATAGCAAATGGGAACCAAACTACAGAAAAAGTAATAAACGCCCAATGCTGGGACATGATACTTGCAAAGGAAAAAACCCTCTTTGTACACCAGAAACTTTCAGCCCCTGGTTTGGGGAAGAAAGCACTGACTGAAGGACCAAGCACCAGTTGCCTGTTATATCCAAGCAAATCAATTAAGCCTGCTCAAATCTGGAAACCTATCCTTGGCATCAGCAGTCACAGAATGCATTCATTATAGCTCACAATCTTCTCAACGAATAACAAAGACAGCTGACTCATTGTATCAGGAATTAGAGGGAAAAAAAGCCTCCGAAGGCACATAAAACAAAGATGGAGGAAAAATGTCTTTCTATGATCTGCAGTTTTTACATTTCATAATCTTTTGAAATTCAAAGCTTTTGATTTGGGTGAAAAAAATTGACTTTGTTTTTCTTCTGAGGAAGCACATTTCAACACAAACAGGTGTGCTGCTGTTCATTAAATGAACCTTGCACAAGACCAACCCCAGCAAACCCAATGGCAAAATCACATCCTCATTCTCTTCCAGATCTGAGGTCTTTGAGGATATCCAGATACTTTGTAGAGTCCACCTCTGTTGCTTTAACCAAATCAAGGACTTTGAGCTGCCAGAAATGCATTTGATGAACCAATATCCGAAAATTCTACCCTCCCTTATGCTCATTACATGGCTGCTTTGTGACCTCATTTTTCAATGGTGTAAATCCAATCCACAATCAAATAGGCAAAGGAAGGTACTTTGAAAGACAGAAACAACTAAAAAGGGAGTAGTAAGAGGTTTATAAAAAACTAGGACAGAAAGCAAAGAAAGGTAATACCAAATATCTAATGCAGAAAGGAAGAAAATACCCAAAACGCAAATTCAAAATGAGAACGATGAGTCAGGCAATCAGCTTTGGCTGTGTGAAGTATTTCTGTTACTGTTTTCCAGCAAAGCGTTTCCGAACCCCATCCACTTGTTCAGGTACTCTGTTTCAGTAGAACTAAAACTCTTTCTTTCTGCCTTGAGATAGGTGAGAACTGGCCTGGTGGATTCATCCGCGCTGCCACAAGCAACTTAACAAAATCTGCCTGTATGTGAACTGAACTATGGAGGGGATACAGGAACAAGACACTGCATCATGCTTTGGGGAAAGTGGTAAAAGTGAGTAAAAACAGAACCTGAGACTACACTCAGCAGAAGAAAATCAAGGAACACAGGAAAACTTGCTGTGGGACAAGCTCAAGACAGCAACAAAGAAGAGGAGAGTGAATAAGTGCAGCCATGCTGACAGCAGCAGTTTCTACAGGCTGATCCTGCTGGAAAGCTCAGGATTACAGGTACCTCCAGGGTGCTGATTCCCACTGGAGAAAAAGAAGATTCTCAAGGAGAGGGGAAAGTATTTATTTACAGGGAATGGACGTTATCTACCAAACCCGACCCTTCGAGAATCAGGATTGGCAATGCACAAAGAAAGGATTCTGCAAAACTTTTCAACGGTTTATGGGTTCTTTTTCAGGCAAATTATATGTAAGCTACAACCCACGGTCACTGTCAAACGATGGGAAATGTACAAAGGAATTATATGCATTTGTGTAGCTCCAGCACCAGAGAAGACTGAGATGCAAAGCCATCTTGAGACCCCTGACTGGAATCAAGGAATCCTTTCTGAAAGTGCCCAGTGGCAGTCCTGATACACTAGCTAGAAAACCCCCATAATGAGCAGAAATACAAGATGATACATGTCAATAAATTTCATTAACTGAACCACAGAAATAAACAGTGGTATAATATGGTAAGTATGAATCCAACACAAGTAATCTACCAATCATTTACATATACCACAGCTCCCTGTTTGAGGTTTTTGAATATCTTTGTAATCTTCACCAAAACGTACCACAGAGTGAAGACCTTAACTTCGTTTTGGATGAAAATATTTTATCCTACAGAACTAGAAAGTGTGTTTTCAAATACATAAGCCCAGGTCGTCTTCCAACATTCCAGTTGGCATCATGTGACAAAAAATATAAAACTTATTTTTTTTGGTGACAACTAACACATTATAATGTACCTGGAAAAGTAGCCTTAATAGCTTTGGAATTTTCAGGTGTAGTCTAAATGTCTCCATATGAATGACTTCTCTTTGGAATGAAGTTGAAAACTATAATAGAAATCCCAATTTGTTATACCTTGACTACAGCTTTCTCCAGTTTCCGAAAATATATTCATCAAAATATTTGGAAAGAAATTCACCATTTGTTTCATTCTCTTACTGTGTTTACATGCAGCAACCCAGAACATCCGAACTACCCACATAAACTATGAGAGGAGATCATTCCACTCTTAAAACAGATCTTTTTATAAAATAAGATCTGCGATGTAAACTAATTCCTTATTCCCAGTGACACTAATAAGATTTCTGTGAGGAGAAATGCATGAAACAGGCCTCTTCCATGTCTGTGGTGATCCAGAGATGACTATCTTTTTGTAGCTGTTCAACTCTAATTTGTCTTCTGTGTTCCCTTGCCTATTCTAGGCAACTGACAAACAGCACTAATACAAACAAGATCTTTCAGTTGGCTAAGAGTACTAACTGTTACATATTTTTTTTTCTTTTCTTTCCTTAAGTGCACTCTGTTACATTTATTCATAATAAAACCAGCGTTAAATTCTTGCTAATTCAGGGGACAGCATAAAAATACCTTGCAGTGCATGGTGAAAGTCTTTGATCATACATACCTCTGAAAAGAAAACAGACAGGATGACTAGGCTGATCCAGTGAATTACTCCTGCAAACTGTGAAGCACTTGAAACTGCAATTAAGACAATACAAGGAAGCATCATTTTAGTAGTAGAATGCAACTTATGTTTAACATCATTAGTACTCCTGCAACTTACATGCGGGTCAAGTTTTCTTTCCTGAATTTCATAATGGAAAAACCAGAAAGGGAGTGGGATGTAATGGGACATGTAATTGCAGAGTTATCAGCTGTTCCCTCTAATCCAGGCCAGCACGTTAGCAGCTGCAGCAGCTTTGCATTGGATCTTTCACACATCAGACTGCTGGTAAGCAGTGACATACGTGTTCTAGGTCTTTGTTACTGCTGCACACTCTCACTCCATGCATTGCATTAGTATGAAATGTGTGACTAAATCCTGCCTACCTAAAAGTTCAGACAGAATGTTGTAAGGAAACAATGCCCCATTATTCCCACATCACTCCTTCTATTCAGTCTGACAATTCAGCTCAGAAGACCAATAATTGGAACAGGTGATTAAAAACTAGTGCTTATACTAGACTTTTAAACCCATTTCTAATCATCCAACTAAGGTTCTGTCGGAAGCTTTACAGCAGAGATTGCCTTTATGGGGTTAAATCAATGTTTTGAAATGTGAAGGATTTCTCAAAGAAGTTAAACTGAACTTCTATGTTCAAAGCACCCTTCAATGCTGACAAAATAAAGCACAAAGCCCAGAGTCCAGTGTCTGAACTACTGGCAACTCTTACTCTGGAGGTCACATACTCTGAAGTTTTGATTAAAACAATGAAGGAAAAACCCTCTTTCTTTACTTTAGAGCATTAGTGAGTCCACCTTTCCTACAGCAGATGGATTACAATACTCTGTGCGGTCCTGCCATTTCAGAGAGCCATGTAACTGCAAAGCTCAAGGTAATCAATGACTCTGTGTGCACAGAAATGCAAGATTATGGTGGAATTAACTAAGTCCCAAGAACATGTATGGCATGCACTAAATCAGGCATCTTATTTTAAAACTAGAACTGATTAAAATGAGAAGAGGAGTAAAGGAATGTAGAAAGAGATGAGGATAACAAGAAGAAACATTGATGGGGCTGCTGCTGTAACTCTCACAATGGAAGCTCATCCAGGACTTGATGTGAGAGGGGTTGCTGCAGTGCAGCAGAGGAACTACTTTGAGATGAAACAACAGAAAAATGTTGTATTTTTACCTGTCCCGAGACACTGTCTTTATATGGTGGAATAAAGAACAAGAAATCAAAACCACCTGTAAGCTATTTTTCAGAGCAGCAGACACACATACAAGGCTCCAGCTGCCCCTTAGTGGACAAAAAATATATAACAGTAGGAATTTTGACAGAAAATCAGTTTCTGATGGAGGAGTGTGCTGGATCCACTGCCAGACAGCGTGCAACCAAATCGCCAGTAAAACAGTAAATCTGCAAAGTCTTCCAAGCCAGAAGCTTTTGCTGAAGAGCTGAATCACTAACCCATCACTGACTTCGTGCATTTGCTTCTTCCAAAAGACTCTCTTTCATGAAAGGTGTACAAAACGAGAGAAGGCTCTTCTTCTCCAAGAGGTGCTCATCCCCCACTCTGTGGCAGCTTGGGGGCATCACTGGGATTCGGTTTGAGGCAAAGCATCTAAAAGCTGTTCAGTTGCTACCTTTATCAAAACAGCAACGCACATTTATTTTACTTGTCATCTTTTTTAGAAAGAAAAATTGCAGCTAAAAGCCAAGGAATTTTGCTTTATTTCGCATTTTGCTTGTCTGGTGCTATGGGGACAATGTGAATACAAATCCAGGATGCTTTTTAGTCATGAAGATGACAGTTCAGTATACAAGTGAAGTACAGCTAGCTTCAGTCCACCTCCTCCTCCTTTCATTTATACTCAAAATGCATACCTGGAGAATAGGAATGAAGAATGCACCCCTACAAATATGAGTAGCCATTATAGAAGCTTGTACTATCAGCTCTTGCTTCTGATTGATGTTGTTCTTGATGACGGTTCCCTGCTAGATATAAACAAGTTTCCGCAAGGAGTAGACAGCAGATGCTCACTGCATGGTTTGGGCAAGCCTGCAACGCATTCATGCAGAGATATCACTTCATCTCAGTACTCATTTTCCCTGGACAGCTACGCACATAGTCAGACAGGACCGTGATCCAGCAACCAGGTGGAATGATGTGTTGCTTTTCAGCTCCACGGTTTTCGGGAAGACCCGATGCCTTCTACAGATATATCTGCTGTAGGTGACTGCAGAAGGAGGACCATGCTAAGATGACTGCCTGACTTGCTCTCCCCCAAAACCTCTGAAGATAGAGAAGGGACAGCATAGCCTGCATTTCTGAGTGCAGGAGTAGGGGTTGGAACTTTCCAAGTTCAAAATACTTGCATCACATGATAAGACATTATTTTGTTAATGCACATTCTACACATTTGCAGGCCTGGTTTCCATCACTGACACTGACAGTTTTGTGTATGGGAAAAGTACAACGAAGGACTGAAATAAAAATACAAGAAAGATGCTTTCAAAATGACACAACCAAAAAAGAAAGGACTTTTCATGCAATAGTCTTTCACAAAAAACTCAAAGCACATTAAAATCTCGTTTAAAAGAAAAAAGGAGACTTCCTAAATAATGATCAACATGGATTAGCATTTGTTATTGCAAATAAAACTGCCATAATGTATCCTAATGCACTGCTCAATTTCATATAGAATATGAAATCATTATAAAAACAAATTATATTAAAAAAAGCATGATTATGCTTTTTACCACTTCAAGGTAAGCAATGTACATTCCTTGTATAACACAACTGCCATACCAAGCATCAAGATAATCTTTATCTGATTTTAATCAAAATCGAAAGAGTTCAAATTAACAAAGGCAAGAAGTGTGATGAGTTGATGCATTAGTTATAATGCAAAGTAGCAACACAGAGCTACATCCTCTCAGGTGCTGAGAGAATCCACACAGACAGGGCAGGGATAGCCTCTCAACAGTGAAATCATCTGACGTGACCAAGCACCTTTAGGTCACATACAAGGTGCAAGCTGTTGAGTTTTTAAGAGTATGACATGCACCAGATACAAAGAGGAGAAGTGGGCCCTAAAATATAGTCTTCTCTTCAGAAAAATAAATGGTAAGAAAGCAAATGATTCCAGAGGAAAGCCTCCAGAACTGTACTGAAAGTTTAAGACAAATCAACAGAAACAGCTTTTTAAACTCTATGACTCTACATGAAGTGATAACTCTACATATGAACATAAAGTTGTAGTACCTCAATAAATGCAGTTCCTCATTCAGTTTTTAAGGACTTACACTCATAATTAGCATCCCTGACTCTTCTGAAAGCTACAGGTTTGTCCAAGTCATGGGTTTCCCCATCCAAAATGGTAAGTTCCAAGAGACTGCTGAAAGTGACAAATGTAATGAAATGGTCATGCTGATAACTGCATGTGCAGTATGGACAGATAGGGCTGTAAAGAGGGCTGGGGGCAAGCTTGGGCAATGTTGTGGAAAGACAGCTCAATCACTGATTCCTCTTGAAGGGTTTATAAAATGGTTGCAATTATCAATCAAGTCCCCTAAAGTAATCTTATTACAATTATGATACCTAAGTCTTACACTGAAAGATAACTTCACTAATATCAACAGAAAAAAATCATGAAAATGGCAGAATGACAGAATAAAAACTACACTTGCCTAGTTTAAAGTTGCCATAGAGGATACCAGACTGTGACTCTTTCATGCTGTACATTTGTGCATTCATGGGATTGTCTGAACCCCATTTCTGACATTTCAACATATTTGTAGTGAGGTGCTAAAGGCTGCTCTACAACAATTAGATGGAAAAGTGTAGCTGGTATTTATGATATAAACCTGACATGAACACAAGAGCAAAAAGGAAAAAAAAAGAATGGAAGAAAACAGCAGTAGAAAATAAAGCAACATGAAAAATTGCACTGTGGAACCTGTGTAGAGTGAATTCAGATAAAGCAGAACTCCAGTTAGGCAGTTATTTGAATCACTGTATATTAGCAGAGTAGAATAAAAATCTGTATAATTTCAGCACACTACAAGATAGAAAACCATAACTTCAATTCCTACCTACCTCAGTAGAAGTACATTAGTAACAAAATGGCATGAAATACCCTAGAACGTTCATCATATCTGTCTATCCGTGTGTATGTGACAAGGATCAAGCAGATTAACAATACTTACGATTTTTGTCCTTCGTATACAGAGTGTTTCTGACCTAAAGGACAGACCTTTTCAGATACCAACATGCAGATATCCGCACATACACTCCGCTCACATCCTCTGAAGATGTGTCCTATATGAATTCAGTCAGCAAAATGGAGAGGGGACTGACTTCACTATGCCAAGGTTCCACAGGCACACAGTTCTTGCCTAGCCTACTAACCATTTACATGGTAGGGAAAAAAAATCCCCACCAATCTCCAACCCATCCCTTCAAAAACCTCCCAGCAAGTTAAGCCCTTATTTCATTAAAAAATAAAAAAAAATCCCCCTACTCACACTGGAGAAGCTTTATATCTATTAGGAGCTCCAGAGTCAGAAGAATCACCACCAACACTACACAGGCTACCAGGAAACTGTTGAGACTTGCACTGAGCAAAAATACCTGCCACACAGCTGCTCGTCTCCCACAGCACGGTTTTAGCCAGTTAGATCTAAGAAAAGAAAATTAAGAGGGAAAAAAAAAAGAAAAGAAAAGAAGTGAAAACGGAAGAGAGCTAGAGAGCAGTGGACTCAAAACAATCAGTTCTGCTGTTACAGATACACTCATCAATATTGTACGTAGACTGCGAAACTCACTCACTGTTTTTTTTTAACTAAGGTTGGGCCATTTTCCAAATGAATACAGTGTTAAATCCTGTTTGTATTTGTCGACTGTATGATCCACTTTAATAAGCGTGGTTAATTGCAACTGTTACAGGGGCAAAACTTCACACTGGGGATCGTTTGTGTCTCAGCTTTAATGAGTTACTCCAACCCTCTTGAGAATACCAGTACTCAAGCGTCTTCCAATGGACTGAGTAATGCCATGCTGATTATCATATAAGCTTTTCTACTTTCTTCCTTTCTCACTATTTTTCATGCACCTTGATTTTGACATACATGCTACAATTACTTATCTGTGGCAACCAAGACATAACAGGATGCTGCAATTCAGTTAGAAGATAATGATGTTTTATAACAGATTCTCTGGCATATAATGTTATTGACTTGCACCTTTATCCCTTTTCAGGTATGAGACAAATCAGATAAGAGCAGCAATCAGTTGCACATCATGAAAAAGAACAACAGGATTTTGGAAAGCACCAAAGTTTAAGTTCAGATACTCCACAGCTCTGCCTATACTAGCAAACACTACACAGCCAAAGCGTCAAAGCAACTGGCTGAGGCTGCCTAGAATCATAGAATGGCCTGGGTTGAAAAGGACCTCAAAGATCATCTAGTTTTAATCCCCCCAGCTGTGGGCAGGGTCTCCAACCACTAGACCAGGCTGCCCAGAGCCACATCCAGCCTGGCCTTGAATGCCTCCAGGGACGGGGCATCCACAACCTCCTTGGGCAACCTGTTCCAGTGCGTCACCACCCTCTGTGTGAAAAACTTCCTCCTAATATCTAACCTACATCTCCCATCTCAGTTTAAAACCATTTCCCCCTTGTCCTATCACTATCAACCCATGTAGACAGTCGTTCCCCCTCCTGTTTATATGCTCCCTTCAAGTATTGGAAGGCCACAATGAGGTCTCCCCAGAGCCTTCTTTTCTCCAAGCTAAACAAGCCCAGTTCCCTCAACCTTTCTTCACAGGAGAGTCTAGCTCGTCTGTTTTGTTGAAGTCACCAGTCTGTTTGTGCATCAGGCCAGAGGTCACCTTGTTTTGGAGGAGAAAGAAGGTTCAGGTAAAGCGAAGGGAGCTGTGCTATGCCACCAGTTTTAAGGGCCAGAGAGCCCTTGATCGCTTACTTAGTAGTACAGATATAGTCTATGAGTTCTAAGGTTCAAATGAACCAAGAGAAGAAATTAAAAAGAGCACATAGCTATTACTTCAACAACAAGTAATACTGATTGCTGAAATTACAGTTCACAACTCCCTATTTTCCAGTGTGTGCTCACGAATGATGAAACTTAAGACACTACTTGGGTCAGTAGCAAATCTGCTATAATTGGTTTCAGCATCAGCTAATAACCAGCAACCAGCTAAAGGCGCACCTCATTCACTGCAACACCCAAGTTCCAGTTGCTAGAGCAGCTTTAAATCTTTGCAGAAAACTGTTCCTATTCTGGTTTCTATCCTGGTTCACACTTCCCTTAGTAGCTGGCAGTCACCATCCTCTGCAGGGCTGTCAGAACTTTTGGCTTCAACCAAAACCAGTAGCTGGATTTCAAAAGAAAACTTGTTTATTGCAGGGATAGAAACTGCAAGAATCCCTCCTGAGAACATCTGTGAGGATGAGAGCTCTGGAAAGGAAGCCGATGAATCAATATTTTACCAATGCTTTCCTAATGCAGAGACACATTTTAAAACAGGATGTTAATATTTTCTGCTTTTTCTTCTGAACATATTTCTATCAGGAATCACAGTAATATGGAGTTCAGAAACATAGCCCATCCCAATTTTCTTTCCTCCTAAAATTCTCCCATAGTCTAATACTGACATAGTATTTATTGTATTATTTCTCATCATAGTGTTTTGCAATGTTCCTATACCAGCCCACATCTGAAAGTTCTAATGCTCGCCTTGACACTGCATTTTCAAAGAGCTGCAAATACACATTAGTTCATAAAGACCTGATGTGATTTACTAGCTCAGCTTTAAGAAGCTGGAAGCATATGAGGTGTGGTGCAGTAATTGCACTGTATGAACTACAGTGTCAATACATAGAAATCAATGGTGTACAATAAGAAAAGATAGCAAATAATTTCAAATAAATAGCTCTAGACACAGCAATTAATGTTACAATCAAACACTCAAAAACATCACAAAACATCTCCTGACTTACCTGAACTCAAAAACAGAGGAGAAAGAGGTGCTAAGCAGTGCTCAGAAACTTAGCACTTTCAAGCAGCTTCTCAGAACACAGCATATATAATCTGATATACTCAGAATATATATCAGCTTGTACTCAGAGCTGCCTGATTACCTGTCCACAAAAGACATTCTCAATTGACTCTCAAAAGCTCAAAAGAAGATCTGACAAGTAACACTATTTGGGATTTGCCTTAGTTCAACTGTATTCAAGTTCTAACCCAAAGTACTATAGCATTTAAGTATTCTAGCCTGAAGCAGCAATTCAAACCTGCTTTTTTCTCAGTTGTTGCCTGAAAAGAAAAAAAAAAGATGTAAAATAATCATAAAGTACTACGAAAATACAGGAGGCACTAGACTTAAAACACAGATTTTTTTAAATCTAAGAAAAAAGGGCATCCTGATAAGGCCTTTTGGCAAATTTGTGGGTATTTTAATGGATTTTATTTGCCTCCATATCAAAACAGAATAACCTGTTAACCAAAATAACACTAGAGATTGATTTAGTCTAATTAGAACAGGTTTTAGTTCTATTCTCGTCTCATCTTTACCTTCTCTTTTCCAAAAAGACCTGCTTTGCCAGCGTTTTAACATTGCAGGGTTGATTTTCTTATTTCCTATTCTCAGAATGATCAGTAGAGGGCCTAAATACACGCCTTTAGAAATTCTGTGTAGTTAATATTTTCAAATACTCCAAGTGTATCACTAAATAATCGGTGATACTCAGCATGCGTTACCTACAGACACAATAATCTTTATTCAAGTTAATCATTACTTATAGAAATGCTAAGGAATGCAGAGTTATTCTTCTGTCTATGCAGCAGCAATATTCTCCCAATTCCAAAATGCTTCTGAATGAAATTTCCAGCTTATGTCTGGAAAAGCAGAAACATTAAGAGGCGAAGTGCAGATCACCTGCATGTTTGCACCTACACATCACTCATATAATATATAAATTGATTTCAAGTATGTAAAAGCATTTGAAAATTAAGCCCTGGAAAACTACCTTTAGTTTCCTACCTTAATTTACTAAACCAAGGTGCATTTGTTTAACACTTGTCCTATGAATAGATAGTGATGAGCACCCTCACATCACTGCCCAGCTAACAAGCTCTTCACAGATCTCCAAGCCCTCTGAATCCACTGACACCAAAAATCATATTGGGTTCTAAGAAATGGTGCACTGGACAACTTCTGTCTTGGGAGCTGAAAAGTTATTTCATTTCCCACATTAATTTGACACAACTGTATAACAGAGACCTGATCTTCCCTTGGTCGTCTTTTTTTCCCCTTTTTCCTTCATATCTTTGTAAAGAAGGGACATAAATAACAAAATGAACTACAGCTAGAAATGTATTTTATGTAGATAAATCTATTGACACACTAACCACACCAGATCCTAATATACAAATCTCTTCATCCCCTTTCAGTGCTCTAGACTGTCTTAGTAGAGTTGCTCTTTCTCGTGATATATAAGGGCTCATTCATTCAGTAGATGAGAAATCTGGTATTTGAAACAAACAAACAAAAGACAAAACAGGTCCATACCAAAATTAGAGTGGGTTTAAATCTACCTTCCAAACCCTGGCCACTGCTCCTCTACACAGTACAAGTATCATTTACCAGTCTTACAATGTCTAGGTGAAATAAATAAATGTAGTACAGCTGGAATGTCCTGGCTGATGGTGATGCAGGGTTGTAAGGTTTGGTTATGAGAAATTTAAATATACTGTGGAATTTTACTGGGGTAAATCTTTTCAAAGATATTTTCACACATGGCTGTGTGGAAAACCAATCTGTTATCATCACTGCTAGTTTTTATTAGTAACAGCTTGGAAAAAAAAGAGCATAAGGCAAAACTGGGAAAGGTTTAACATATTTCTTTAGTAAGGAACAACTACAAACAATTTGTTCAAGCTGTTAACAGCTGTCACTGTTTCTATTTTCTGATCTAGCAAACAAATATCCCAAATCTGCGTTATACCTTACCCTGCCTTACTTTTTTTGGCTTAGCAGCAAGTGTTTGTATTTCACAAGATGGATATGATTAGCAAACAGAAGGATGGATGAGATCCAAATCACTAACTGAAGGAGAAGAAAAGCCATGGTCAGGAAGTAACTGAAACACAGAAAGTTTCAGTAATACAAAATCTGGCTGAGACTAAACAGACAGGAGCCTCACAAGAGGCTACAAATAGCAGCTGGAGGCCTTGAGCAACTCTAATTAACAGATAGAGCTCTGCATCCCTCTCCTGGGCTTTTCTTAAATTAGCTTAATATTTCTCTTCTCCACATTTCTCCTTTATCCTATTGCTTACCCATTTTTCAGTTGTAGCAGCAAGCCACATCTTCCCAATTTAGACAGTTATTCTAATGTTAAATCAGGTAAGTCAGACTTGCATCATTTCTGCTCTACAAAAAAGTCCTTTGCACACAGTGACCCGTGGGACACCACATCTCTAGCCACAAAAAGTTCCAAGGAAAAGAAAGTTCTATGGAAAGGAATAAGGCAAAAAACCACCAATGATCTACGAATCAAAAAAGCTTGAAAACCACTGATATATATACATACACTTACATGTGTTTGTGGCTTTTTTTTTTTTAAACTTACAGTTGGTGCTCCCTCTATCAATTGGTGTTGCTGATAGAAGACAGAAGAGGGATACAGTGCAAGGACTTAGGTACCAGGATAAACACAGTAACAAGCTACTCTAGAAAACAACATTTACAAAGAAAAGTTCAAAAGGATCTATATTAGAAAAGTTTTTAAATCATTGAACTTCCAACTTGCATTTCATGCTTTCTTTAGTGAAGAGCTGGTCACCTCTCAGATTCTAAAGCACTGAACTCTCATTTTGTGCTGCACTGCAGGTCTTAGTTTTGGACTGAAGCATCTGTGTGCAGCAGTAGTGATATAGCACTGTACCAAGAACAAATCAGCACTACAGTCTCACTCGCTGTATTTACCATTAAGATTTTGCATCATTCTTCTGGATTCAGACAGTGGCTGGCATGTAAAGGAAATCTGAATAAATCACTTTTGTAAATACAAAGAATTTGCTCACTGTAGGAAATAGCTCTGACATTCAAAACCTTTGCACCTTACCTCTAGCTTTGACCTGATCATGATCATTCACCAAGTACAAACATGGTGTGCTTCAGGATCTGCATGACCTGCACAGAACCTTTCACAAAAGGGACTGCATTTTAAGTATGCTGCCAGATAAAGACAGAAAAAAAAAGATAGAAAACTAAAGAAAAACTGAAATCTAGTCAATTTGGTTAAAAAAAATCTTTAAGCCTTGAAGAAACCATAAGTAAAAAAGCCTCAAAGATGAAAAACTGAAACACGAATATGAAAAACAGAAATAACAGCATTCCCTGGACACAATTACAGAAGACAGACTCATGGAACAGACATCTTTTTCTTCCAGGATGGGCGAATACTCCCCTCCGGGAAGACCTGCAACAACCTCAAATGATAAGCTCAGAGGATTCTTTTTCCTGTGTTAACTTCTGAGTCTTTGTATCTCTGTTCTTTGTTCATATTTGGTTTTCCCTCTTTTTTATTTCCTTGTCTATCCCTTCACATCTCATTCTTTTCTCAGATACGCCAACTGCTTCCTTTCTAGCTGGCCTGGGACCAAACAAATCTCAGACTACACAAAAATGCATAGCTAATGGTGGTGACTATGTTGAATAATAGTATTTTGTAGCTGAGAATTTGCTGTATTGAAAGGTGTTACCGTGTCCCTTGTAGTTGTAGTGATTTCCATGGAAGTAAATAGGAGGCATTACTTTCAGAGCAACCTTCATAATTTAAAGTTGGTGTATGTTTCTGCTTGCTTCCCAACCACCACCAAACACAGACCTTTATTGAGACAGGCTCAGTGAGTAACTGCATATTACTTCTCCAAAATACAGTCTATCATGCAACTGGCTGTAAGGTCTGTTACAGTTTATTATGAATTATACCTCCTAATTGGAGATTAAAGAAAATATGGGAAGCAGAGCTGGTCCCAATCCCTGCTCGTTCATAGCACACACCAGCTTCTGCATGTAGACAATTTCTAAACTGTTCTCCAAAATTTTTTTGATCATTAATGTAGAAATAGAAGAAAGTATTCTTTGGAAAACAGAACACTCAATTGGACAAAAAAAGAAACTAAGAGTGGTACTTAATGTTAATATTTTAAAAGCTCCTTAGCTTTTGGGTGATTAATCTCCACAAAGAAACATTCTTTTCATGCAAACTGAGTTCTATGCAGACATAGATTCTCCAATAAATTCACAGGCGTGAAGAAAATCTGCTGCTTGGCAGCTGCTTTTGGTATACAAGTATCACCTTATCCATTAGAAATGTACATTACGTGCTCTCCTTGGAACCCAAGGCACGTTTTTTCCATGAACTTATTTCTTATCTACATGTCTCCAGTCAATGCCTCAATCATTTCTCCAATGTCTAAGTACAGAATGCAGTACAAAAAAAAAATCTTAAAATTAACTGCAGGGCAGACAAGCAGGACTAGTAAGTAATGAACTCATTGGTTCCGAGAACCAAGCTACAATTTATTCACAGTGCTCCACTGGGTGGAGAACACGCAACTTTCAAAATACAGATTGCTGCAGTCACATAAAATTCAAAGTGATTTAGTTGCAGATTGTTGGCATTTATCAGAAGATTTTGTTTTTTCTGAAAAAAATAGAACCACACTTCCATTAATACCAGGCACATTAGCCTCATTGCAGCTAAGAAGCAATCCGTCCTATCCCTCACTGATGCACGGAGACCAGAAGCACCTTACTGTTTTGAAATGCAAAGAAGGCAATGCCAGCCCATCCACATGATTTCTAATTAATATCTTCAATGCATATTCCACCCAACTTAATATCCTTCCATCACGCAAATCTTTGGACTTCCCCTGTTTGAGAAGTCTACAGAAGGAAAATAAGTAATTTTTGCCTAGCACACATTAGAAGAAGCCACAGTTTGTGGTTTGTCTGGGGGCTTCTGAAAGAGTAGAAGGTATTTTCTTGCTTAACTACACTTTTACTACTTGCAGGTGTACTTCAGGGACTAGTACAACATGCCATCAACTCCGCACTCCCTTCTTTGGTGTTTAAGGCAGGAATCAGCACTGTAACAATTTCTGACAAAAATAACTCAAACTTTCAACATAATTCCTTCAATAACATTGACTGCTCTGAGAATTCGATACAACAGAGCAAAGCCCCATAAATCTCCACAAGATAAAGTCTTTATTCCAGCATCTTTAAAGCCATGCAAATGTCAGGTTCCATATGATCTATCTAGCAAAAGACAGATGATATTTTTCCTTTCTTTCTGTTTTTCCTTCTCCACCCCGCCATTTCTGGTGAGAGGAGCAGTTGGTTTGATGCCATCTGAGAGTTTCCATGTAAACAAAGGGCTGAGCTATTACCCACCTGTTACTGGTAGCCTTTTAATGACAGAATGTTTTTCTCAATATACCTGATAAGTTAACAACAAAAAAAATCCCCTAGTTAGCACCACACTGTCCCTACCAACCAGGTTAAATTTGCACGTATGCTTGGACTGGTGCACTCTGGCCTTAAAGAAAGCAAGCTAAAAGAAAGCCTTAGGGAGCACACAACCAAATCATTACACGAGAAATCTACTTTATTGCCCTTCACTCATCTCTAGTCCAATGTCTCTCTGGTTGCTCTGTGCATGGAGCTGGACACTTACTAGCGATGAAGAGTGGCAACCCATTTCAGGAGCTACAAACAACACAGTGGACAGCCAGGTGTTGAAAACCCCAGTAAGGTCACAGACAGATGTAGCTTATGACAACAACCCAGTATTTTCCAAGTCCCTTGCCATTTTCACAATACGACTTTCCAAGAAGTGGGCATACGCCAGACCTTCCTGCTGCAGTGCCTCACAATTACAGTAAGTGTGGTTTGTCTAGATCTGCCACAGATCCAGATCATTAGATTCTTACAGAATATATGCAGGTCATACAGGTTGGCAACTTTCCTGAAATTCTCAGGGAAAAAATTCATAGAAGGGAATATCTGGAGGCCTGCAAGGACGGAAGACACCTCCAGAGAGGAAAAACAAGGCCTGCATCTCCATTTAGTACTCCGTGGCATTTGCACTATCTTTCAGTATCTCCACTTGCAACCTGCACAGAAGCAATGGGGACGTAGAGCTTCACAGTTATGAATATGGATGCTGGCAGAAAATACAGGGACTGAGACATTTTCCATCACTTCCTGTGCTGACTTTTCCACATCATCCTCTTCAGCTATAAGGGAGAGGTAGACGGCAGTTTCTGTACCATCGTGATCTGAGCCTCCACAAACCCTTCTTACTCAGGTGGAAGAGAAGTGAGTCAGACACAAGTAAAAAGGCCATGAGAAAGAAAGCAGAGCACACTCATAAAACCAGACACATTCCCAAACAAGCCACAAGGTGGAATGAGGGTAGATTTTTACTTGGGCTGCCAGCCTTCCTGAGCTCAGCTCAGCTCCTAAATTTCACATGATAGCAACTGCAAACAGTGCTTCTGAAAGGAAGGAGCCATTCCCACAAGGAAGATGCAGCCTTGGGACTCAGCTGAACACATTCAGCCAAAATGCACTGAAATATACAAATTAAAGCTCTGAATTTTCTTCACAGAATCCCCTCTACAGCTGGGAAGTCTGGATGGCACCTACTTATTTCCATTCAAAATGATAAAGCAACAAAAGAAGCCTGTGTGAAGGAAGGGATCTCTGCTGAAGAAAAGAACAAGTCTATTTCCACACTTAGACTACAAAACTGTTCAAAGAGTCACAATGAGAGACCCGTGCACTTTGGCACAGTGAAGAATGGAGTTTCAGATCATAAAAATCTATTAAAATGCGTATTTGAACAAAACTGGTATTGACTCAGCACCAAAATAGCCTGAGGGTTACACCTGCATACTCAAATTAATTTTCAAGTGCCTCTTCTGCTATGCAGGGTATTTTATGTTACAGTTGTATCATACTTACATAACCTACTCGAAATGTATTTCCCCTTGTTTTGAGTAACAGCTTTCTGGAGACGTCTCACAAAGTCTAACTCAGAAAGAAATTAAAGGCAAGAGTCTTTCCTCTGTACTCTTTCCTGACTAGCACACAGACCACCTGCTGAGCCGAGATCAAACAGGTCTCTTTGCTGATTTCTGAGCACAGGTTAAAACATACTCAGTTATTAATTATTCGAGGCTTATATTAAGCCTTTTAATGTCTTCATCATGAGAGCTCTGTATGACTTACTGTTAAGTGTTTTTAGACAGATCTCACTGGCAGTGGAGTATATATATGTTCAGTGCAACATACCGTGGAATAGTAACCAGAGTCAGAGGGGTTAAGCACATATACTTACCTAATCTCAGTCCCAAGGAATATTAAACTACACTATTGTTATTCCAGATATCTTCTTCTTAAAGACATCTAACGATTGCAATTCTACTCCCCACCTCCTCCCACGCACCAGTAGTCTATCCAAGCACTCTGCTAACCTCGCTCTTCTCTTCTTTGATGTTATTCAAGTCTCTTTTTACTTCTTGTCATAAATACCTTAGAAATGGAATAGACCATTCTCTTCCTCATTGTGAAATCCCTTATAATTTCCCTAAAGTCTCTTCATGTGAAATGGAAACAGTTATTTCCATCACTGGCAGGCTATTTCCTCCAACGGCAGGTTTTCCGCACTTCTCATCATTCTCACTGCCTTCCTCTGTATTCTTTCAAGTTGACACAAAACTTTCATGAAAAATGTAGCACAAGAGTACAGCCATTGAGGCTTGAATCAGGCATAAGGATAACTCCTTATGTTCACTAGAACAACAATGCTATATAAACTGACACTGGGTTACGTTTGAGCAAATGTTATAAACCGATTAACACCTTTTATTGCAATAAAACTGGAGCAGTTCTACAAAAACAGCCGTAATAAGTACATATCAAAGGCAACGTTCTCACATAAACAAACTACACAATACAAATTATTCTATGAAAAGCAATGATCTGCTCAGGAATCAGCAGTACTGTCATTTACTCTCAGTCCGGAGATATACAACCATATAAAAGAACCACAGTAGCTAGTAGCTAACCCTCTGCTATCCTGATATCCTCCTGAAACACCACCAGCAAAGAGCTTTCACCAGGCCACTCTGAACATCTGACAGGCGAGAGGCTTGGTCCAGCTTTCCCCATCTGACAGAAAGTGTCCAGACTGGGTCAAATAGTAGCTATGAATTATGTAAACTCAAAGAGCCCCAAACCAGCGCTGATTAACTATATTAGAAAAAGTCGTTTCCATCCTGTGACAGTGGTTTTCAAATGAGTTTGAGGACAACTGTCTGCTCCCTTCCAGCTCAGGGTTTTCTTTTCTACAGGCAGTGGAATTCCTGTAATGTGAAACTAGAAAATATACTTTTGTCCTTTGTACTTACCCTTCTCTTTGGTACTCCTCGTCCAAATTTGACAAAAGCTGGGACCCAGCCACAGACAGATCAAGTGCAGCTAAGGGTAGATCTCGATAAGCAAAATTAACAAGCTGAACAGGGGCAATGCTTTTGGTCTCTTCTTCAACTTGCTGTGAAATTATCTCAACTTCTGAAACACCACCTTCTATTGCAGGCCTGAAAACATAATTAGCAAAATAAAAACCGCTGTCTACAGAGGCACATACATGTATACATTTAACCTATATAAACAAACAAGCAAATAAAAATAAGTTGGAGACAATAACTTTGCAGAACTCTAACAAGCAGGCAACTTAAATGGCAAGGTCACTGAGGGAGGTATCCTCATTAAGGGGGCACAGACCAAATGTCTCCAAACTTGTCTTCAGTAGATCTCACAGAAAGCAACAGAAATCTCACAGATAAAAGAAAGCAGCGTTTTACTCTGCTAGAGCTGCTTCAAAAGCACTGAATGTAAACGAATGTGTTATAAACAAATGTGGAAACAATGTATGAACCCAAAAGGAAAACACCTGTGCAAAACAAACAAGAATAACAGAAAGAAGGCATGCAAATACACCAACTAAAAACTCCCTGCTTTGTAACTTGTCCAAGTGAACAATGAAAAGTTAAGCTTATTAATTATTATACAAATCAGCAGTTAGTTAATGGCTGCATTTTGACCCCCCTCACTGTGGATACTACAATCAAAGAGCTTTTGAGAGGTGGTGACTTGACTTCATTCAATGGCAAAAGATTACTCTGTTAGAAGTTACTTCAAACTAATTCTGAAAGGAGAACAAAGATTCAGGAGAATTATGAACTCATCTATAAAGGTTATCTTATGCAGCTATTTGTACAGCTTTTAAGTCCAGACATGTATTTTTCTACCACTCCAGTAACATTAATGCAAACTGCACACAAGCAAAAACAGCATCTGACTATATGCATGCTCTCCACATTTATAACAAGATACTACTTACCTAGAACTCAAACTTTGTCAGCTATCATGCTATTTAGCACATTTGAAGGATGAATTCATTGTAGGAGAAAGCTTGCATGAGAAGTCCCAGCAGGGACTGATCCTTCGCAGTCCCCAGTGAGAGCTCCTTGCTTCACATGACTCAGAGCAGGGTGCAAACAATCCGCTCTGGCTTTTATCCTTGGAAGTTTATGAACTTCCCAGAACTCTCAGGCTGCTTTTCAGAAGCTTTTAACAGCAGGTGCAAAGATACTCTTTTTCCTTTGAGATACAGTTAAAAAGCACATAGCACTCAGCTTACTTCTTATTTGACTGCAAAAGTTGCATGGGTTATTTTGTCTTACAGTTTATTAAAATATTCCAGCTATTCAAGCAAACTGAGTAATATGTTTGGTTTTTTTTTTCCCCAGAAAAATGAATTATTTAGTAGAGTTCTTAACTCATGTATCTTGTAAATCTAAAGATGTGAGCGAAGGAACTAAAATTCTATGTGAAAGGGAAAGAAAAACCTATTGCTTAGAGCCTAAACATTAGGCTAACCCTTTTGGATGGAAAATGTTCATTCAGATTTAAAGGAGCTAAATCGCTGCCAGCATTACACAAGAAAGTCATTTGAAAAACCTGAAAAAGCTTTTATAACTCAAGTACGTGTCAGAGAAAGGCTGTGCCTGAATCACAGAATCAGAATATCCCAAGTTGGAAGGGACTTCCAAGGATCACTGAATCCAATCCCTGGCTCCACACAGAACCACTCTAACCCAAACCCTATGTCTGACATCAGCATATGAAGGCTCCTTGGGCTCCAGCAGCTCGAGGCTGTGCCATGGTCACCACCCTCTGGGGCAGAACCTTTCCCTAACCCCACCTGACCCACCTCCATGCCATTCCTTTGGGCCCTGTCGCTGTCCCCAGAGGGCAGAGCTCAGCACTGCCCTCCACTCCCTGTAAGGAGCTGCAGCCTCCATGAGGCCTCCCCTCAGCCTGCTCTGCTCTGAACAAACCAGGAACCTCACACGACTTGCCCTCTAGACCATTCACCATCTCTGCAGCCCTCCTCTGGATGCTCTCTAATCTTTATGTCCTAATCTAATCTTTATGTCCTTCTTATATTGTGGCACCCAAACCTGCACACAGAGCTTGAGGTGAGGCTGCACAGCACAGAGCAGAGTGGGACAATCCCTCCCCTCATCCAGCTGGCAGTGCTAGGCCTGATACACCCCAGGGCACATTGCTGGCTCACATTCAACTTGCCATCAACCAGAACCCCTAGATCTCCTTCCATGGGGCTACTCTCCAGCCTCTTGCTTCCCAGTCTGTACATATATCCAAAATTGACCCCTTCCCAGGTACAGAATCTGGCAGTTGCTCTAATTAAACTTTGTGTAGTCGGTGACCGCCCATCCTTTCAGTTTGTCAAGATCTCTCTGCAGTGCCTCTCTATCCTTGAAGGAGTCAACAGCTCCTCCCAGCTTAGTGTTGCCTGTCTTAATATACCTTCAAGTCCCGTATCCATGTCATTTACGAAAATGTTAAAGAGAACTGGCCCTGAAATGGAGACCTGTGGAATCCCTTGGTGGCTGGCTGCCATCCTGATGTAATTTCATTTATTATAACCCTTAGAGCCTGACCCATCAGCCAGTTATTCACTTATCACTTTCTTTTTCTTTCTAACTACATATATGCTGGACATTTTGTCCAGGATGATATGGTGAGTAACAATATCAAAAGCTTTACTGAAATTGCATCAGCTGGCTTCCCTTAGTCAAGCAGGTGGGTAACCATGTCACAAATGGAGATAAGTTAATTAAACAGAACTTGCTCCTTGTGAACTCACATTGCTTGAGACCAGTGACTGCATTATCTTCCAGGTGCTTTCCTATGACTCCAGAATAATTTTATCAGGCACTGAAGACTGACAGGGAGTCATACCATCACGCCATGCAGAAAGTAGAAGTAAAGGGAGGCACTATTATATGAACAACCTAAAGGATTATTTTATTTTAAACTTGCCTAACTAATGACTGAAAGTATTGAGAATCATGTCATTTCCAGCAGAAATGTATTTTATCTGTCAACTAAATCCAGAAACAGGACCTAATTTTAGCAAGAAATTTATTTCTGTGGTTTTCAGCTTTAGTGACTACCCATGAACCTTCACCTTTACAAGTCCAAGATAAGCTGATTCAGTTTTGCACAGAAGACCGTATAGACCATTTCCAGTATTATAAGGGAAAAAGGAAAACAGATTAGTGCAACCTTCCCCCTCACAACAGAATTTATTTTTTGTATTTCTTAGACAGACTACATCATAGGTAGAATCTGATGCGACTTAAATGCAAACTATACCAACCAACAGACAAGTGTTGGCAAACAGCTTTCAGGCAGTTTTAGTGAAAAGGAAGGAAAAAGGCAAATGGATATAAAAATAATGAGACACGGTAGTTCTTAGCCACTTGTTGTCAGTATACATCCAAAACTTAAAGCATTCTTTTTTTTTTCTGCTAATTCACACTCTTTAGACAACTGACAAAATCCCACTGTTCCTTCTCAAAATAGCAACTTTTCCTTCCAGTCATACTAATGGACCTCTCTTGACATCACAGTAATATTCTCCTACAGGTAGGAATTGTTCCTGTGTAATTAAAATGAAGGTTATAACTATCTTTATATGGTACTTACTGAGGACTGGTCATGTTGGAGGATGCAACAGAATCAGCAGTGGTTATCGTATCCAGCTAATTCCAGCTGCTTTGTGCACATGTTCTAGGGATCCAAAATGAGGCTTCTGCAAGAGTCAAAACAAAATTATCTAAAACAGAGTTGAAAGAACTCCAAAGGGCTACACTGACAATTTTTGTCACGTTATCAGTTCACCTAATGATTTTATTTCCCTTCGTGATTCCTTTTCTAGGCATTTTGTTCTGGATTAATTTCTCCATTTTATGGGAGGTATAAAGCTATAGATAGACACCTGCCCATGTTCATACTTCCATAACAGCACGTATCTTGATTTAAATTTCTGGTTCACTTAAGAGAAATAATCAGGCAGGAGGGATTTTCAAAGAAAGTTCAGGGATTCAGGAGCACAAATGCTACTGGAAGCCAATGAATACTTCCCCCCCCCCCCCCCCAAATACAATTTACTATACCATGCTAGCTTTGTCTACAAAGTTTGAGGGTTTGCTGTCAAACATTCTGGATAGGTTGTTACGAAGATGATATTTTGATCAACAAATCCACTAACATTTGGAAAAAGTGACACACTTGCCTATGGCAAAATCTTTATTTGTTTTGTACCTGGACCAATGCATGGGAACCAGAATGGAAAACAGCAATGAAATGAGAATAAAACTTATCAGTACATAGGTTTTAATGGCTGGAAAATGTAACCTATATAAGAAATACAAACTCAGAAAAT
The DNA here is from genome assembly GCF_002078875.1 of Numida meleagris. Lineage (NCBI taxonomy): Eukaryota > Metazoa > Chordata > Aves > Galliformes > Numididae > Numida > Numida meleagris. The sequence continues at coordinate 2,695,851 of NC_034417.1, forward strand.
TATATAGTAAGAAATTTTGTAAAGCTACTGTCAGGGTTATACACTTAATAACTGGAATCAGTAACTAAGATACAAAACTGTACTCTTAATTTAAACAGAAATACAGTGGTCGGTAAACCAGCATATTACCAACAAACAATTTTCACAATGATGAAAAGTAATTCTTATACTGAACTAGAGTCATTAACAGGCTGAGCCGTCAGTATCACTCAAGCATTTACAATAGAGATACACAAATACAACAAAAGCACAATCCATGGTAGTCACTTGATACCAAATAACAAAACTGAACTTACATCATTTGTAGAGCCATTTCCAAGGCTTTACTTAATGTACTGTAAACTTGTAATAATGGAAAATGTAGTCAATGCATTCTCAGATTTTTCAGATAATACACCTGTGTATACAAAAAGAAAGAATCTAGATTATGATCACTTTCCTCAAGTAGATACAAGCTAGCCACAAGCAATTTTATTATTCACAAGAAGAAACACAACTGACTTTAAAACAGAAAACGTGTTTCAGAAAAAACACACACACTCCACTTTTCTATAAGCTTTAAATTCTTAGAACATCAGAGTAACAAACCAATTTTTTTTTTTTTTTATAGATATACTTTCTCTGATACAGCACAGACTTGATTCAATATCCATTTGACATCAATGGGAGCCTCTTCCCTTCTATTCTCGGTCCTTGAATCATTTTATCGATTACATTCCCAAGGCAGTAAAATACCAAAACAATTGCCTAAAATTAAAAGTCTGTTTAAATCACATACTGAAAGGATACGATAAGAATATCTTATGCCTAAGATAGTTTTATAATAGCAATCATTCCACTCAGCAGCAGAATAAAATTGAAATGTCACTAAAAATCTTGTCTTGCAGTGTTAACTCGCTAACATCCCATTTGGGGTTTAAACTTCAGTACACCTCCCCCCCCCAAAAAAACCAACAATAACAAACTCAACACATGTTTTCATTGAAGTATTTTACCTAAACCTGTCATTCTAAGCACACAGCCTGAGAAAACGGTAAAGGCACGAGATACCCTGCACCTACCCTGCGAGGCTGAGACGGAAATTCAAAATCCTACTGTAGTCATGTCTGCAAGCCTGGAGAAGAAGAGGTAAATTGGGATAATGAATGGAACTGATGGAAACTGGTCTCTGAGAGATGTAGAGAGGGGAATTTCTTCATACAGCTGAAAGCTCAGTTTGTTTGGGAGATAGCTCGGTGCTAATACTCCACCTCTCTCCCAAAGAGAGGTTTAAAAAAAAAAACAACAAAAACACTAAAAACATACAGCCAGATTTTTAAATTTATTATCTAAAGATTTTAAGGGAACTGAAGTCCCAACAGGGGGCCAACGACACTGCAAATAGTTGAACAAGGAACGTTTGCCAAGACTTACATTTTTTTCTTTTTTAAGCTAGAAGCACATGCATATTCATCCAGAACTTTGTTTCTCCATTCAACCATACCAGCAGCAACCCCAATAAGCTAGACCTGCTGCCTCTTACTGGAGCTGGCAGCTCTACAGGGAAACATTTTCTCACTACTGAGAGTGAAAGAACAACTCGTGGCTGGGCAGCAAGCTCTGCTGATAGCTCTGAGGGCTCCACTGGGAGCAGAGTCCAACCTGCCTTCACTGAACAGATTCCTACTGTGACATAATGCGCTCACAGAGGTGAGACAAGTAACACAGAAAGAAACCTGAAAGGAAACAGAGGGAGTCAAGTCTCCAAAGGACTTGGTGGAGCTTTCCTCAGAGCAAAAACATAAAAAGTAAGTAATTCTGGGTGCAGATGACTAATGTAGTACCTGATTTAATGAATCAAAAAGTGGTTATCGAGTACATCTGGAGGGAAGCACAACTAAAACCTTCAAAATGGACACAATGTGTTGTATACATAATATAAACAGGCTACAAGGACCCGTGCCTCTTTCTAGGCTATACACAAGCATCTATCTTTCTAACAACTCCATCCCATCTATTTGCTACCTTCCTTAATGCCAATTTCTATAGGAGTATAAAGCATCTCCAAGCTCCACAAGAAATTTTTGTGCAACTTAGTGGTGTTTAAAGGCAGCAATGAACAGAGAAGATAATTCATTTCCCTATATTTAATCTCACTTGCATTCCTACAAGACATATTATAGACAAAGGGCAATGATGTGAATAGAATGCAGGCACCCTTTGGGTATAGCATCCCCCATCCAAGAGCAGAAATTTTTCCATGCTGCCCTTTCTGCACCTAGCCCCCTCAAGGCTTAGCAGATAGAAATACCTTGATCTCATTGGAGGGATTAGTTGGCAGTTTCAGGACGGGTTTTGCGTTTCATCTTTGTTTTTCAGTTGTTTGTATTTTTTGTTTTTATTTTAACTCCTTGGAACTGAGGCCAAGGCAGCACATGGTTCATGCTGAGCTCCTACACAGCTATGAGCAATGCCCATTTTGAGAGAATTCAGCAGTTCCATTTGTTCTGTGGCATAAGTATTTTCAAGGTGAGATGGCTGTGGAAAGAGAGAAGTTCCTCAAGTTAAACAATTCACTTTAAGAGGAGATAGAGCAGAAATGAAAGAATCACCCCCAGAAGGTTTCTTGTGCAAGTTCTGAAGTGTTGTAAAACCCAGAAATAGTCACTGAACTAAATGGCTGGGATGCTGGTCAGGTGTGCCAAGAGAACATCATCATCTGATAGGAAGTATATTACTGTACCTGGTTTTTGTGCAGTTGAGTTTGTAGATTCATTGCCTGACTTAAAATGTGTGGATTCACAGTTCAAATCTCAGCAAAGCTGATTCAGCTCTTCACACTTCTGCAGTAAGTGAAGCCACACACAATTCGCTGAGCTCTTTTTGAGGCAAGACCTTTGAAATGCTTAAAAATGCTTTGTTTGCCTCCCCAGCCCTTCCGCCTTCCTGTTCCCTGCGCAGATATTACACACAGCTGTGTCCTCAACACTTTTGTGACGTACCTTTTGCTTAATTATTTCTTCTACTCTCTCATTTGTGGGTGCATAGGCATGCAATTCTTTCACACTTCATGGGTTATGGTCAGTAGCACACAGGTTATAAGGCAGTGCCATGCTCTATAGCACTTGAGCAAAGGTTGATGATGCTGCCTGCGTCCAACACACATCCCCTTGCGGTTAATGTGTTAACGTTTAGATCAACCTTTCACTGCCAGTCACCACAGCGTAGCCGTAGCTTGTTAATACACAGAGTTCACCTGAAGCAATGCAAAGTATAAAACAATTTGGGATTTTACATAAAATCAGAGCAAGTGCATGATGGTATACGCTCTGTGCATATATATACACACACGCATTCTCTAAGCTTTTATGAAAAATAACAAGACCACCACCCAAGAGGAACTTCAAAAGAAATCTGTACTCCACATCTGCATGAAAATCATGATTTTTAGCACTGGTGTCAACAGTCCCCAAAAATATATGCCACAGTGGGGCAAAAAAAAAAAGCCTGAAGCAAAAAATGAAAAAAGGTTGACCGCAGGGAAGAAGGAAGATGTCTAATTTCAGCTTTTTGCACAAAAGTCCCTTCTAACTTGTATTGTACCCTCTTCAACTGAGTTGAAGTCAAGACCATGGTGTTCAGAGTTACTTGTTGCATTTGCTCACATTCTCCAAGGAGTATTATCAAGATGCTGTAAGCTCCTCCCAGCCACACACTTGTAAATGGACCACTACACATTACTGTGTAAATTTACAATCGGTAAAATTATACGGCATGGAACAACGGTAGATTTCCCTTTAAATATAAAAGTGCTTCTCTGATGCAGGGAACAGCACAGCTCCAAAAACAGTTGTGTCAGCACCAGGGGGTTAGGGCAGCACACATGGCCACAGCCATGGGAACAAATGGCACTGCAGAGAAATACTTAAGTCAGCTTAAATCAGAAAGACTTATACCTAAAATAATGTGCCAAGGCCTTGCCATTGGTGATATTAAACCGGAGCAAGCACCCAAACTGAAAACGCTTCACAGATTTAGGGGGAGGGAAATGAAAAGAGGTCCTGGTTTTAATTGCTTTTTGTCATGTTGAAGCTTTTTATTGTGTCTAGTACATATCAGGAAATTGAACTGTTTCATTTGTACAGTATAAATCATATTCTTAATTAAGTCTTATGCAGTCTAATGTCTGAATGGAAATTACGGCTCTTGAAGTTCCTACTGGACAATCTCACACAATTCACAGCTATTCAGAAGGATGGAATAACTTGAAATAAGACTAAGGAAAACACTTAATGAGAAATTACCCTTAGGAGCTTTCAAAGAGAAAAGGGACATGTGAATCTATATTTAGCTCTTGTGAATCCCAGACTAGCTTTTTTTTTTTTTTTTAATTAACACCGCTGATATTGCCCTGAAGATGATTGGTCATACATGTCAAAATTGTTTCCTTCAGAAATCCAGCAGCTTGCTCTTCTTTCTGAAGGGGAAACCCCAGAAAGCTCCTTCAGGAAAGGTAGCAACACCCCCTTGCTTCGCTACAGGTTGAACAAAAGAGGTTCACTGACACAGAAGATACACGATTGATTAAACGGACCCTCCCCCAAATCCACTTTCAGTCAGTCAACATTTTCAGAAAGTATTTGTTTATATGGCTCTATTAGGTAGGTACATAATACTAACTTTATTTTCCAAAAATAACTGAATGAGATTTACGAAAAGATTACGAACGCAGAACATTACAAAACCAAAAGCGAGTTAACTTCTTCCACAAATCAAGTACATTAGATACTTATTTTAACATCACAGAATCCCAGTTCCAGCCGTAGCTTTAATATTCCCATACAGCATCCAAAAGAAGAGAGAGGTACAAGAGATAGAGCTTTTCATTTCAAAGGAAAAAGGGACACTGAATTTTGAATCTTTGCCAATGATCTACAGTCAAGCTTTTACGTACATTTAGTATTTACGATTGGGAAAATCAGACATCCAGAAATTAGGAAATGTCAGATTTGAACTTGCTCATGCAGCTGTAATTCTATCCCCTCATGGGATCACCCTGTATGCTGAAATTAAGCAGAATGCTAGGAGTGGAGTAGGAAGCATGTAATCCTGTAACTAAAAACAGTCTCGCTGTTTGCAAGTGGAGTTCGTATTTCCTAGAGAAGTTTAGACAGGCCATAAAAAAAAGAGAAAAATGATCTTTTGCATAATCATAATCCCCCCACAAAACATTATGAGTGCTGTTTGAATCCTGAGCTTTCAGTACTGCAAACTCGGACCTCAGGAGGCATTAAAATCCTTTAGAGGAAGACTAAACAAATACAAACTGCCAAGATAGTCCAGCCCAGCCTCTCGCAAGGCACTTGTAGATGTGCAGAACATGCTACTTCCAGACAAACAGGAGGTTCTGCTCTGTTTAGGATGGCAAAGCAGGCGTTCCACCTGCACTCCTTTCCTCTATCACCTCTTCTCCAAAAAACTGGAGAGAGTGGGAGGGAACCACGTAGCAGAGGTCTGTGACATGCCAACATTCTGGTTTGAACATTCTTTCAACACATGCCCATGTTGCCCTGACAGCTCCTCCAGGTCCTTATTCCCATGTGCATGCATATGGTACTGTTGAAGTGGTTGTATTCAGTTGTTCCCATACATTACCAACACCTCACAGCAAAAGCACAAAGCCCAGCAACTACTTGGGCAATCCACAATGTACGTAAATCTGAAGACACCGGGATGGAAAGCTTCTTTTCCAAACTAGCAGCCATTCACCTGCTTAGTTTTAACAGCTCATGGCAAATAATGCAAGTAGTTGTATCTCAAAGTTCTGGAAGAACTGTGCAACTATCAAGGCTACTCAAACAGAAAGTTAGCTCCCTAATATAGGGCACGCATTCATCTAGTAAAGAGAGTACTTGTTTGGCCTCTTACTCTGCATTAACTCTCCAGGACTGCACTTACTCCATGCTACACACTGTCCCCATCTAGCTATAATAAATTGTTTATTTCTCCCTTGTTGTTCTCTACAGCTTCCCTAGGTGGTTTAAGCAGAAAAAAACCCAAAACAACAAAACCATACCATAGGGCTCTTGAGTCCAGACACTGAAGTAAAGACCAATCACATCTTCAAAGGGTGCATTTACAAATTCATCTAGCCTGCTTAATAAGAAGGGAAACCACAAAAGAACACCTGGTGTCTCAGATACAAGCATTAGGCACAAGGCTGCCAGCTTACACCATTTCACCACACACCTCAACACTTCCTGCTCTACTTATGTCTCCCACTGCTGGAGATACTTCCATTTGAGAAACAGGTGAGGACATATCCACACATACAAAACAACACCTCTCAGACCAGAGGTGACTCCTAGTGAGATGGTCTCCTTACACTCCAGCACAATGTAAACAGCTCAGACCCGATGCTGTGTTGATACTGCTTCTGGGCTCACAGTTAACAAAAGCTAATACTGAGCTTTCCATGTGCCACTGCACATGTTGATGGGAATGAGCCTGGAAACAACAGCTCCAATGGACTGAAGACATCTGATTTTTTCCAGTCTGAGGAACTAAGTGGCTCTGGGCTCAGCTAACTCATGGGTAGAAGATAATTTGGACAAACTGCATGACAAAGACATTCTGGCACACCTCCGCATCTCCTTCCATGCCCATTCATCCCCAGCACTCAAAGTATTTTGGGCCACAAATCACAGTTCTCAAAAGGAAAAAAGGTAAAATCTCCCTTAGATTAAATATTAAAATACTATTAAGAATCACAAACCCAGAAAACAGAGTCAGCTTTATATTTGTGTGTCACAACTCCATTTCAGAATTTCAAGTGTTCGGGTTACACACTAACCTAGACAAGTCCCATGAACACAGATATATTACTAGCAGAAGCAAACTGAGGACCCGTTCAGTCTCAAAGATTTTTGGTTTGTTTGTACCTGCCTGTAATCAAACTCTTGGATTTCATTTCCACTTCTTTTTTTCCTGACTCCCTTAACTGCAGAAAAGAGTCACTAACCAGAGACCTGCAGTCCAAATGAACTTAGCCAGACAGTAGACGGGTACTAAACATGGTCACATTATCAGACAAGCTATAATCAGCATCTAGAAGTAAAGACTTCACTGTAAGAGCTAACTATAGTACAAATATATCTGAGGAATATCTAGGCTCTGCCATTCCTGGTACGTATTATGAGCATCCTGCCAGACAAAACGTTACAAGTTTATATGACTTTATGGCTTCACTGTGTATCTTGAAAGCAACTGTATAACAACCAGTCCACTTGTGTGAAATACATTACTCTCCTCCCAAACACAAAGTTATGCCTTGTAGTTTGGCTTTGGGCAATGAATAGCCCAGTTGTTCTCATCACAAATAGCTGTTGTATTTCATCCCACTGATGCCTTCAGGATGAACCTCACTCTGTTGGATCAGTCTGCTGATTGCAATCTTAATTTCATGTCCTGCCTGATACATCAAAAGAAAGTGAGTTATTTCACACAGTGCACACGGTCACACCAGTTGTACTGTTCATGGCCAGGAAAAGTCTTTGCTGACCACACCAAGCCTAAAACACAGGACTGGACTGCCTTATAATGTACAGCGTAAGGAACAATTATTCTGATATACAGTTAATGCATTTAACCATACAACCCTGGGTCCCTCGGCAGGCAATGGATTGCACTTACTACCTACAATAAGCCAAGCTCCTGCCACAGACATGGTGAGGGACTCAGCCCAAGCTGTAAGGAGGCTCAACCCTCCCAGACCTATGATCTGGAGTAAGCAGCCCTCACAACACACACATTAAATGGCCAGCATTTTCCAGATTTACTAACCAGACCTGCACCTTTCCCCCTCACTTTTAATTGAGATCTGGATGGCGACATCACATGCAAAAAGCATATAAAAGACTTCACATGTTTTCAGCTATAAGTCATGTATGCTAATTCCTAGGCCACTCTTCAATATCTTCAAATCACTCTCAATGAATAAAGAAAGTTGTGGGGATGTGCTGGCTGGGAAAAGTTATTCTTATTTACTGCCACTAACTCTGAATCAGAGCGTAGTTGCTTTTTCCTGTATATTCAACAGGAGTAATAAACACAATAGTTTTGGGTGAGCACTTACCTCACACATGACAATCTGCTGGAGACAATGTGGTACAACTGGCAAGTTTGTGTAACAGACTGCTACCCTGGCATTCAGTTCAAGGAATAAGAATAGCAGACATATTTGAAAAGGCTCATTTGCTCACCATTTTCATTGAAACTGAATACCAGAAAGAAAACAGGCCACAACCCAACCACACTGGTCCACGGGAAAATCCTCTCCCCCTCTTCAGCATACTAGGCTGTGGTTCCCAAACATCTGCCAGAGCAAGTTAAGGGCAGCCTGCTTCTGACAGCACCACACGGGCAGAAGAGCTTTGGCCACAACTATGTGACTCAACGCAGCAGCCCTCCTGCCACCCTCCACAGCTCTATTTTAGCACCATCTGATTTAGTACGTCAAGTCTCATGACCCATATCCAATAAAGAGGTTCTATGTAATACACTGATCAGATAAAAGGATGCTTTCAAGCAGTGGTTATGCAACGGATCCACACTGCAATGCAAACTCTCAAACACCGAACGAATGCTAAGTTAAAATAAAACCTATCCTTGCTCTTAAATCTAACACACTGGCCTTCTGCTTGGAGCTGAATGACATCTGTTACAGCTGCTAATAGACTTGTGTTAAGATTCATCAACTAAGCTTCATTAAAATTTAAAAAAAGAAAAAAATGAAGAACAACTTCACCAGGAGAGAACCATTAACATTTCTAAGAGGTATTCTTAGAAATTATTTTAACATCAGTACCACACTAATCTCTCAAGGCAATTACTACTTGCTAAATAAGTTATCAATCTCCAGACACAGGCACAGTCACACTTTCCACACAACCCAAGTAATCTGTAATGAAAGCATACTCCCCAATTCAATTCCACGCCCAAGACCACATAGCAAATTGGTGCCAGAGAGATTAGAATTCATCTTCCTTACTTTTTGTCTGGTACTTAATCAGTGCAAGATGCCACTTCCCAACAGACAGCAAAACCCCCAGTATTATCAGTGTGGGTTGCTAGTACTTTTATTTTTGGAGATTATACGTATGTATTTTTGTTTTCAAGTCTTACGTGAATTAGCAGTATGAAGTACTGCAAAATCAATACTCTTGTTTTGTTGGAGGAAGGAATTAAGATTATACTGGCCTCAGGTCAGAGATTTACTGCACTTGACCCTGTACAACAAGTACTAGAAATGAAACTGCTTGCTGCAAAGAACAGTCAGGAGCTTAAAGAGGCAGTCTCTTGGGCTTGTTTTACTCTTCATGCCTCTAATAATAACATTTTAAAATGAATAAAACTAGCTTCATTATGGCTCTCACTCAATATACTGTTAACAACTGACAGCTTATGACCTGTTGAGAGTTTACAACATCTGCAAAAACACAGGACAGTAAGTTTTCAGGTGGTATCAAGCATCTGCTGTCAGTGAGAGCTGTCTGAGGCACCCTCTGCAGGATGAGGAGGGGAGAAATACCAAGATGAGGATCAGAACTATTGATTATAGAATCCTAGCAGTGAACAGGTTGTGAGGGCAAGAAAAATTAGCCCATGTTTTTATTATTCATATGCTACTTAGAAACACATCAGGTACTTCATAAGGTGAGTTTTTTCAAGTGATATAAGCTCTATTCCAAAGGACTTAATCTAATTGGAGACAATACCTGCAGTAATAAGATCACTTTTGAATACATACATGCTCAAAGGCTTACAAACACAGCTTGGGTTAAAGGGCCTGGGATACCTGGTGATGCTGAAGATGGGAGCTTTTGGGAAAAGCTGAAGTACTGGCAGCACAAGAAATACCATATGCTCCAGGACAGGAAAATTGGTCTCAAATCAAAAATGGTAAATACATTTTTGAAAAACATTCTGTTAACAAGTCTTTTTTTTTTTTTTTTTTTAAATGCACACTACCCATCATTAACAGCTGTGGTAATACAGAAACTCCTATCAAGCACAAAACAGACAGGTGGCCAAACTAAATGTAAAGAGCTTCAGAGAGAAGTGACAGGCAGCACCCAAAGGGCTGGAAGATGCATCTGCCAAGTACAAGCAGCCAGAAACACCGTGCACCCTCATCTGTGAGCAGAGCACTTTGACACCTACAGGACTAAGATGAGGAGTTTACACCTGCTCAGGTAGTTGCGCTCTTGTGAAGCACTTTTACCACTAACTCACGTACTGCTGCAGATGGCAGACAGCACACATAGGGCAGAACTAATTTCTCCTTTGAAAAAGTGCAGGCCACATTTCAAAAGTCTGAAGAAGTGCCTTTGCTATAGCGATATGCAATTGTAGTACGCATCAAGCTTTTACCCAGATAAGGAGTGAGCCTATTCACTTTACATTACTATGCATCCCTTTGTTCCTGAAAAAACGGAATGATAAAGCTTAAGCCATAAGAATGGGAAAAAAAAAAACGCCCTACATAGAATTATAGAATTGCTCAGGTTGGAAAAGACCTTCAAGATCATCAAGTCCAACTACAACCTAACCATACTACCCTAACAATCCACCACTAAATCATGTCCCTAAACACCACATCCAAATGGATTTTAAACACATTCAGGGATGGTGACTCAACCACCTCCCTGGGGAGCCTGTTCCAGTGCTTAACAACCCTTTCTGTAAAGAAGTTTTTCCTGATCTCCAACCTAAACCTCCCCTGGTGCAACTTGAGGCCATTTCCCCTTGTCCTGTCACCTGTCACCAGTGAGAAGGGACCAACCCCGCTCTCACTGCAGTCACCTTTCAGGTATTTGAAGAGAGCAATGAGGTCTCCCCTCAGTCTCCTCTTCCCCAGACTAACCATGTTTCCCCCCCTCCCCTCTGCTTTCAGTGGAGATGGTTTTACTGAAGGAAAAGGACCATCTTACTGCGTCCAGGCCAACAGTTTTCCTCTTAGGATTAGAGAGAAACTAGAGCAGGTCACGCTGAGCTGGCACTGCTGCAGCCGGACTTTGATACCCGTCACCAGCTGGCGAGTTGAAGGCTAACTCAGGTATCGCTGCACAATGGCAGTCTGCAGCACTGCAGCAAAGTAACCACGTAAACCAGAATCCCTCCCCCCAATAATTTCCCTACAGAAAAACAGCAGCTGACTAGGACTACGGATTTGGCATTCTTTAGCAGGCAATAAGATTTGCTGTAAGTACCTAAAAATACACTTGATGGCTGGCAGCCCAAGGAACCAATCAATGGGAGTTCACGAGGTGTGCTTTGCAGCCCAGATGTTCTCAAACTGTTCTGTGTGGAAAACTGATGGAGATGACCAGTCGCAATGTGCTGACTTCTATTCCTTCTGCTACTGCAGTGTGTTCAAAAGATGAGAAGTATGCTTGCAATTGGAAATACTCCCCCTTAAATATTTTCTTTTGTTACAGTTCACATAAAAATGTCACAACTAATTGGTGGGATTGGAAGTTGTTCCAGAGACAATTTGATATCAAGCACAAATCAACCTGCACCACTGCAGCAAATTGACCTTAACAAAAGCTCCAAAAGCATGACAACCACAGCGCTGGGACTCACATACAGGCAGGCATACATTCTAGATAGCAACAAAACTTTCAGATAGCAAACAATTTCTCTAACCTGTCTCATGCATTTTTTCAGTAGATATAGCATTAAAACTTGTGTAAAACTGGGGAAGAGCAAGAGGTCTTACTTGCTTATAGAAAGAAAACACCCTGCAGGATTTTCTAGGCAAATGGACTGCGAAGGCAAACTGTTACTAGATCTAATTTATTATATATTCATGTCTGAAAGCTTTCTTCCAACACTTCAGTTATAAATGATGATAAAAATGCAAAACTATACCTTGGGGAAAATGCAGGAACTGGTTTAAACATGTATTTCTCTATGCAGTAAAATAAACACAAGACACTAGCACCGATCTTGGATATAACGCTGTCATCTCCCTTATGCTGGGGACACACACGCACTCGTTAGGCACATAACCGCATCTCCATCCCTCCTTTCAATTAGGCATTACATTAACAAGTGGCAACTTGAATGCCATTGGCAAAGACCAAGGTAGGTGAGAAGGAAAGCACCTGGGTGCAGCACTCAGGTCCAGCAGCTGCTCCTGCATACCACCCTCACTGGTTGCACCACAAAGACCACAAGAGTTCCAGTTCAAATCCTTCAGGGATGAGAGAACGGCTGCTCCAGAAGTAATGCCTCCTATTTTATTCTGCTGCCCCATGGTGTCAGAGGCAAATGTTGGTGGTGTGGCAGTAGAGATTGAAGCTTCCCACCAAAATCCCGTTTCATTTTTGCTGCTGCGGGACAGGTGGCAGCAGAGGGGCACTCTGACAAAACAGCGCCTGACACGGAAGTGCAGATGGAGCAAGCGTGTGGAAATGAATTCCTCCATCAGGAAAAAATGGCACCCACTGACATTCAGCAGCACTTGGGAACATTTATGGAAACCAAACAGTGGATGTGAGCACAGTGAGGCAATGCGTGGTGCACTTCAGCAGTGCCAACAGTGGGTCACCTCCACTGTGCATGTGTCTACAAGCACTGTGTGCAGGCTCTTTTTCATTGCTGCCAAAAGTGCACAGCTAACAGTAATGACTATGTTGAAAAAATGTTTTGTAGTTGAGAATTTGCTCTATAAAACAGTGTTATTGTGTTCTTTGCAGCTGTTGTAGTTTCCATGGAAATAAATAGGAGGCATTACCTTCAGAGCAACCTACATAAATCATTTATTTTGATCTCGACAAGAAAGTCCTTTCCTTCTCCTTTTCTTGCAAAGACACATACTTATCACGAGCACAAATTTGTAAGCATCCCCAGAGAAGCCTCTGAGGCTCTTCTGTGGCATTTCTCAGAACGCAGTGAATTTTGCCAACTCAGAAGAATCACTGATCTGTCATCTTCTCTACAAGTTACAAAGCACAGAGAACTAAAGCCAAGTTCAAATTTCCAGTGTTTTCCTTTGCTCTGCTACTTCAGTCTGCTCCATTTCTTTCCCCTAAGAAGGACAATATTTGCCCTTGGCTCCAGTCACGGGGTTGCTTGAGAGTAGCTGAACACGCACTACATTCTGTCCTCATCTTCAATTCTAAGTAATCCAGACCAACCCCGCACTTGCTAACACTGCTTCAGGATTTTCCCTTGAACACCAACCTCTCAAATGCTTGTCCACTCCATGATGTTTTCAAATAACCATTTTTAATGCAAGCAACAGCATTTTACCTGTTTAACTGGTTTTTGGAGAGAACAAGAAGTTGTTTCAACAAAGAGGTTCAGATTTTCACAGTACAGGTCAAGAGCTTCACATGCAGACCACTAGACCTGTATTTCAGACAAGATTTTGCAAGTGGATTCCTTTGGAGACATGCTGCTAAATCTGTTCAACTCTGCTATTGCTGTTGTTGAGCATAGGGTCCAGGTGAGAATTCAGGAAGATTTCCTTGGTTTACTACCAGTGGTGCTGGCTGAAGGGTTACCGAGATCGTGGACACTGCCTTCTTTGTCCCCGTTTTTCACATAACTTCTGGCAGCTACATACAGAAAGAGATTCCTTTATGTATGATAAATGCTACAATCACTGCCATCTCCTTAGGGAAGGCAAGAAGTGCTGAGCGCAGCTCAAACAGGGAAATAGTTCATACTGAAAATACAAATTCTCTACTGCAAGGCAGACTGATCCTTCGCTGGCTGAACAGTGAGATAAAGAACACGCAGCTAATTAACTGAATACACTGGACTTCATACCATAAAAGTCACGCTACTTTGAGTAGGTTTGATCACTTCTGTCATCTTTTCAGGCAATAATTTTGTCACTTCGTTGCTTTTTCTTTAAGCTCCAGCTTGGGTGTGCGTGTGGGGGGGAAGATGCTCAACTGTTCAGCGGGATGATATTCAGCAAAAAGGGTCTGTCCACCACCACTTGCCTCCCAGCCCTTCTGGGAAAGACCACTGAAGCATACGGGGATGATGTTGAGCAGATAAGTACACCCAGTCAGGAACCCTGAGAAGAACTTACAATCTTACTTTAGATCACAACATGACACACATGCAAAAAATCTATCAGCTATTGCCATTGCAGTCAATTTCCTACTTTGCTTTAAAATCCTCGAAGAATTGAAAAAAACTTACATTATTTGTAAGGTAGAAGTAGTAGCTCTTCCACAGGTAAGGAAAATAAGGTACTGTGTGACAGAGAAAGACAGTTTCTCTCCCAAAATCCTATTTGCATGCCTTAATCAGAAGCTTGTTCTCCTTCACTGTTTGTTTTCCTCCCCTTCTCCCCTCAAGCAGCTCGGTAAGTTTCTAAGCAGTTTTAATCTTCAGGGTGGGTGGTGGTTGCTAGTTTAATACAGTATGTTTAAGCAGGCCCTATGATCCTAAGCACTGCTGCAAGCAAACACATACAAAATTAAATCTGATAAACCAAGAAACATTTTCAGAACTGCTAATACCACACAGAAAGAAGAAACTGTGACAAACATAGTAAAACAGTCCATATTTTGCACTGTAAAAGCTTTTACTCAACTCTGATCTATTTAGTTGTACCATCAGCTAGATATCAGATGATATAAAATATGCTTTTTATTTATTTCAAACCTAAGCTTTGAATGCAAACACTGCCAGTATCTGCTTACCAAAGACCAATTATTCAATGAATATCCAAGTTACTATGAAATGTCTGTAATACGTTATTGATAACATAGCATCTTCTCACCTAGACAGAGCTGACTACAACATATAACTAAAGGTTTCAGACACATTACATTATTCTCCTCCAAATGCTGCTCCTGCAGCATGCTTTACAGACCTGGTGAAGCAGCCAAGCAGCCTATCTCAGCTTGCTAAGCACTCTGTCAAACCATTTAAACAAAACTGATGCGCAGCCCCTAGATTAGATGTCCTCCCAGGGAAGGAAAATACCACCCCCACTACCTGTTTTTCTCCAGAACTAAATTCTCCATTATGTAATTCAAGATTTTGAACATTGGATTTCCCTTTTCCTACCTTCATTCTATGATAAAGCAATCTGTATTGTGTTACAATAGCATCATAATCAAGATAAGGATTTCATTACACCAGACATTACCTGGAGAGAAAGCTCCTGTCCCACACAGCTAACACATAACAAGCAAACACACTTCAAGCTGATTTTCAAAGCCTGTAGAACTTAGAGGCACTAGAGCACAAAGTCCTCCCTCTCTCAACAAAAGGAGCAGTGCAAGCCTATACTTCCCAGAACATTTGTCCTATACACCTTAAATTTCATTGCAAGGCACAATTCAGAACAAAGCTCACTTCACATCTTCACTCTGTGAAAGCTCTTCATAAAGGCCATCTATCAAACAGCTACTCAATCTTTTTCAGATGACGACGTGGATCATTTCTCAGCAGATGAGCAGCTATGCTTCATATAAGTCAGGAAACATCAGCCAGGCACTAGCCAATGCTGCTCATCTCCTCACTGAGAACTGACCCCATTCCCCAGCCTGCAAAGCAGTTGAATAACCCCTTAGCTTTGTTTGCCCCTTCATGGCGCATCTAGCTCTTTCATATTCACAGATGGGCAGGTTATCAGCAACTTTGAGTACAATCATTTTAGACATCTTAGACAGCCTGGATTTCCTTCAAAACAACACACACACGTAAGCTTACAGCAGACACCGTGATCCCACTCGGGTGCAATGCGCTGCCTCCAAAGGAAGGAGGAGGATCGTTCTTTTCACAGCTCCCAAACTTCAGAGGAGTACAAGCAACTTGCTGAAGAATATTTAACCACAAGAAGATGCAGCAGAAATCACACACACACAAAAATTAAATCTGGAGGGTACAGAGTTCAATATTCAAGGGACTGTAAGAGTCCTTGAGTTTCTATTCCTCCTGTTTCAGGGAGAGCCCTTGGCCCAGCACTCCAGGCCTCTCCAGAATTCCTAATGTCTTCACATTCACTCATCAAAATTCCTTTGCTTTCTGGCAGTACCTGAACCCGGGCACGAGACAAAAAGCAGCACATCGGGATAAATGATACCGCCTCCTGCTCTGCTGGAACTGTTATTTCACCTGCACAGCAATTATTTTTTCCTAGGGTTAGAATAGTAGCTGCAAGAAAATTGTGTTTTTAAGTATCATAAACTGCTTCCCTAATACTAGCCTTGAGAATCGCTACAGTGACCGGATCCTCACTTCCAATTCCACAGACAAACTGCCTCACCAGCCTTTCCATTCCCACAAGAAGCGTGCTACCGACAGATTTCTTCCATTTTCACATTAGAAACCAGTAGCAGGGAACCAAGTTTGTTGGAAACATTCATAAACGTCCATCATGGATTTAACCTGAATACTGAAGTAATAGACTGGAGAAGACTTCACTTTACAGCCTGATGCACTGAAACAGCCCAACCTCTATAACAATCTACCTGGTCTCTGAAGTTCTTTTTTGGGCTTCAAAAGCAAATCACTGGGTTATGTCCTTTTCTTTTTTCCCCTTTCCCCTTTTGAAGTGAGAGAACAACATAGAGTGGAGGTCTTTAGCATCTCACGGTACAGGGCAAAAGGTTTTTCAAAAAACGATCTCCAGCTTTTAAAAGTGACACTTGTAGGGAAAAACAAAAGCCAAAATTACCAATGCTGTGTTAAAAACTTGTCTGAGCTTCTGCTGTTCAAGACTAAATAAAAACCTTAAAGAATGCAGTGAACTCTAGCAACAATCCCCCACCAAAACCTGAACTATTCTTAGCAGCCTGTGAGCAGTTTCACATCACAGCAGGGTCACTGCAGCGTCGTCCTACATAATAAATACACATGGAACTACCAGAAATGAGGATCCCTGATCTAAACAACAAGCGAGGTTGTTTCAGGTAAATTACAGCGTCTGACTCTCCCACCTCCCTTCTGGTTTTATAATCACCTCTTCCAGTTAAAGGAAAAAAAACACAACAGGATTTTCCATGTGGCAGTGCGGAAAAACAAACACTACAGATTGGAGACAGACAACACAAAAATTAACTACTGCATTTATAAAATAAATTGCATTCAATAACTGCTTACAGTATAAACATAGCCTAGCTGATATGTGGTATTCCTTTAGATGACAAGAACAAAGTTTGGTTATGACTTTAGTGTCAGTAATCGGAACTCCAGTGATAAGAGAGAGGTACATAGGCACGCTCTGCCAGCAGCAACCCTTAATACAGACCACAGACAGGAGGAGCTGAATGTATCCTAGCACCCAAGTCCCCACATCAACATAGATTCTTACCAACATTGCACTTGACCGTTTAAAAAGAAAAGCAACTACTGAAGAATTTAGTTACCTGTTTTGAAAGACTGCTACAAGCTTGTGCTACATTGGAGAAGCATCAGCAGAATTCTTAGTGGCACAGATACAGTATCACCTACCTATTCAAGGGTTTTTTTTGTGTTTTTTTTTTTTTTTTTAAAAACATACCTATCCCCATTTACAATGCTCTTATGAAAATGTATTTTGCTTATAAATCCCCTGGGAAAGGACTTGTCTTATCTGTACTTGAACAGCCCAGGGCACAACAAAGTTCCAGTCTCCTTTGCTTTAAATACAAGCATAGCACGAGTATCTAAGACAAAAAAACTGAACGTGTTCATAGAATGCCCTTTGTATTCACTTTTTACTCAATTCCCTTTTACAGTTCAGAATAAACACCTCAGCTGTCATTCTATTAGCAGTTCTACCTCCCTATGAAATGAAGAAGGGGCCAAGTTTGCCTGCATCATGACTTCACAGTAAGTGGCAACCAGATGGACAGCACATCGCCATATGCTCTCCTTTGCCAAAAGGTCGAGAAGAGAGAAAACGCGAGTCAGAAAAAAAGGGAAAGGAGAGTGCAGAAATAAATACCTCTGTAGCATACCCATTAATTCATGCACACGCTCTTCCCTCCCAAAAGCATGATTTTCTATTATTTGTACCTTGGGATCAGAACTGAAGGAAGTGGGGGCAATGAGTGGGGCAGCTGGGGAACAGCATCAGCTCCAGCAGTCCTTGCTAGGCAGGTACACATCCACACCGTACCCAGCAGTGCTGCGTCCCTAACAAGAGCCCTCATACAAGCACGGGGAAAAGAACTTGCATCACATGGCCCTGGGTGTTAGCTAAGGGAACAAAGCCATCGCTGCGTAGGGTCAACCCCAGAGAAGCAGCGGCTCTTCCCAATGCACTGCCGAGAGGTTCAGCTGTGCCCCCTCCACAGACTCATCCGCATTTCTTCTTGCCCAGAGATAACGTGTCAAAAGCTTTGAAGTAAACCTTGGATGCTACTTAAGTGCTGCACTGCTCTTTCAGTCAAAGGAAACCAGCCAGCCACATCATGTCTCCAAGGAGTACCTGCCCTTTGAACTAGTCCCAAAAATAACAGCCTCCAAAGTTAAGAACGTCTATTGAATTACGCTACTGCTCTCTGCTCAGAAATGACTCCTTAAAAAAAAAAAAATCAAAGAAACAGAAAAAAGAGCATTCATATTGCTAGAAGTGGCAGCTGATAACAGGAAAAAGTAGATACATGCAAGAAAAATCTTCCAAGTTGCCTTTAAGACCTTTGTATGAGTTAGCATACAAACTGAGACCCTTATCACACTTTGCTCTTCAAACGTTGGTTTCAAAGCTAATTTTATCATTCCAGGCAAGAAGTGTCAATTTCTTAGACTTGGGCTGTAAAACCCAGGCAGCTCTCACACACCAAGAAGCTGCAGGCTGCACACTGCTGAGACATCACACACCTCACGCTTACATCCGGGGTGTTTGTTAACACTCATTATCACAGGCAGGAGCCCTACAGATCACATGCAGGCAGCCTGTTGGAAATTCATACCATCACCTTCAAGGTGGTGCATTTCCTATAACAAATCTGATAGAGGCAATATAGAAGCATTTACAGCAAAATACCAAAACAAGTCAGCAGCACAAGTCACACCGACTTTGAAATTTGAATTTTTCTATTTTTCTACATAAATTCTCATCATCATAGTGGCAAAAGCTGGTAGGTACGCTTCACTAACAGCCACGTTAACACTGTTAAGTCACTGTGAGTGTGAGAGTCGCAACTTTTTGACAAGCCCTGACACTTCTCCAGCTTACAGACAGCCTTTGAAGTTCCCTGAACAGCCCAGACGCTGTCTCACAGCAATCCACTCAAGCAAAACTGAACTGTTTTCCTATGACTGCTTGATTTTCTTAATTATTTGGCAGCCCCTCAAAATACCCACTGGACGTGAATGCCATGCATACCCCAGCCAGGCAGCGCGGGAGCAAAAGGGGCCACAAAGCACTGCAGGGCTGCTGAAGCAGACACACATAGCAGAATAGGCAGCAGAGGGAAGGGGAAGCAGGTCGGACATCACCTCTCAACTCCCTGGACAGAGCACCACCAACCTCACCCACAAAGTAGCATCGCCTTACCCAAGGAAGCAACTGCATGAATCACGGTTGCTGCTGAGGACTCAGATCCCACTTAAAGACTTGTTCAGGTGAACCACAGAAGTTATACCTCTGTATAATGTTCTTTCAAAAACACAAACAATACAAAGAGGTTCCATGTCAGGAGCTAATTTGCAAGGCAGTTATTTTGGTTTAGAGTTCAACTCTGGAAAATGAGGAAGCATCATATTTAGAACAGCATATGACTTAAAAAGATGATTAATGCAAATGGAGGTTAACAGTTACGTTTGCATACTAATTTTCCTGCAAATCATCATCTCATTCAGCACACAGAATGGCTCACACAGACAGAACTAAGCTTCTGCCACCCTCAGCCAGACATTTTCTGACTTACAGGTCCCTAGGTTTAGCACTCAAAGCATCTGAATGTTTTAAAGTGTAGTTTTAATTCACGCTTAAAACATGGTTTTGAATAAAAAACTAAGCAGACGCATATTATACTGCTTAGTTACTGGCAAAAGTATGATTCAAACTCCCTTCATGCCTTGGGTTCACAAGAGCCTGCCTTCTATTACTCACACAACATCAGTGGCTTGGACAGGATCGCCCATATGTAGTCAACAGTGACTACATAACAAAATATGGAATTAAACCCTAATACACAGCCCTGGCCTTGACAAATCCCAACTGCAGTCAATAGGTGGACTGCAGCGTGACAGACTGAAGAAAACCGCCCGCTGTCCCACTCAGCCTTAGCCCCCATTGCACCATTGAAGACTTTGTTGGGTGGGGGAAAGCTTTAAGCTCACCATTGGGAGCCTCCAGAGCCAAACTAAGTCACAGGACGAGTTATTCCACACAGTGATGAACTGAAGTTTATTGTGCTCCACTTGAGAAGTTCACTAAGTATGACAGTGTCCCTCCCACAACCAAGCTGGTCCAAGAACTATTGACAGCTCTGAACTTCAAGTCAAAAAAAAAAACAAAAAACGCCACCACAAGAAAACCCACTCTCTGTTTTCCAACCCTACAGAACACAGACTTACTCCTCTTATTATTACACCTACTAGGACCATTTGCCATCAAGTTTTAACAGTGTGCTGAATCCAGCTAGGACCTGCAGGGAGAGGAGAAGGAGAACAAAATCATGGCCTCCCTCCCATGTATCAGCTAGCAATGAAAGTTCTGCAAATAGCACTGCGTTGACACTTTGGCAATAATGCAAGGCAAGAAGGACTCCAGCTCACTCTCCTGCAACAACAGTGGTTCTGCAGCATTCATAAGGATGAAGTACTATCTGTTAAGGAACACCACTATCCAACAGTGGAGTTGAGCACTACGTGGACAGAACACAACATTTGTTGCATGTACAGAGAGCGCATGCAGATTGGTGTTCTGCTAGGTAACGTGATTCAGTTAATTACTGTTCTATTGTCAGGTAACACAATAATCTTAATGAATACTGATAATAAATCATAGATAAACTTCAGTCTTACCAGGGTGTCATAGGGCAATCCATTTTCTCCCAGTCTGGAGGAAATCACACTAATTACAGTGAAACCACGTTCCTGACCACGCTTGAAATCTCACTTCCAGCACAGAACGACAGAAGCAGCAACCTGTGATGCAATACTGCTGCAGAGTCAGCAGCTGCAGCGTGCAGCCTGCCGGAGATGGAGCTGTCAGCAGGCTGCCGGCCAGCCCGGCTATGGAGCCCCAGCTGGACCCAACCTGGGGCAACGCACAGCAGCACCTGGAGCAAGTGGAGGCAAGGCAAAAAGCTGCTCGTGCCTGCCACAGAGCACCTCCAGAACTCACACCCAACTGACCTTTGGGAACACAGTGACAGGGACAACAGTTACACCGTGCTCTGCATTTGCAGTCAGCCACGGTCTGGAAGCACTTCAGCTGAGCAGCAGCTTTTGTTGGCACTTGCACCGCAAGCATACATAGCTCATGTCTCGATTTTCTTGCTGACCTTCTTGTGAACTGGTTGGAGTCAAGGTCTTCCTCTTGCCCACTGTCCCCAGCCTGCACTGAGAGCCAACAATACACACTCCTGTGAGACATTCTCATTGTCTGCTCTTGTGCAGAACGCACTTACGGCATCCAACTTTTCCCCTCAACTTAAACCTCTTCTCAACCTTCTGAGAAAGAGCACACCACATGCTCAACAGGGGAAGGTGACTTCACACCTCAACGAGCAGCACCAAGATAGAGCTGCAGGAACTCCGCTTTGTTCCATAGCGCACAGGAACGAGCGTGCACACACATTGCATCAGGAACACGGGCTCCCCACACGCAGTGCCGCTTCACTGACTGTGAGCATTCTCTGAGCAGCGCTCAGGAAGCACAGCACGTTGGTAGCAGCACACATATGCTTTTTATCCAGCACCCTCCGCAAGCGAGAGGCACTCCTTCCCTTCTCTGTTCACAGCACAGACCTCGTTCACAGCATCAAGTCACAGTTGTTTCCCCACAAGGTAACAGCTGCAGAGCATTAACCACAAAGCCTTGTTGCACAGCCCTGATTTGCCACACGCAGCCCAACACCTGTGGTGCTCCTGAACTCCACCACACTACCACCAACCCCCTTAAAAGCACCCTGTGTGGACCTGCCCACAGGAGCCACCAGAGAACCGCTGGGTATCAGCACCCCCTCATAAGCCCTGCTGAGGTAATAACGCTTTATAACACATGAAGGATGTACAGGTTGCTTACCCGCCTTGGTTTGGGCAGATCCCAGCCCGCAGGAACCACACCGCCAGACACCGGCTGCTGACTGGAGCCCACAGCACAGCAGGTGCCAACGCTGGGACCCGTGAGGCTGCCCTGCAGTTCTCTGCTGATTGCACTTACATGCAGGCAGCTGTGTGCATCCTGAGTTGTTGCTTCTGCCGCTCCTTCCATACACAATCTCTTACAGCTGTGACAACGGTTTCAGGTGTTCCTCTTACTTCATACAGAACTTATAGGTCAGTCTGCTGTCAAGCACAAACCGAGAAACCCTACAGCAGACACCTAACGAGCCCTTCTCCTAAACTCACCAACAAACTTAAAGCCCACACATGTCCAGTCACTGTTTTCCACACACAAGATTTCCGTGCCACGCTCCCCTGCTACAGGGCAGATCCCCACAACTCACAGCCTGCTGCTCTGTACGCATACCAAAAGCGGCCTATTGAGCGCATTACGCTCACACAACAGCAAGCAACCCCCCGCCTCAGAGCACGAAGCGGGGCACGCTCCGACCCGCAGGACGGCACCGGTGCGCGAACAGCGGAGCGGCTCAGCCGTCCCGGGCCCCGCGCGGCCCGAGCAGCGCAACGGAGCGCAGGGGCTCGGTGCCCCCCCCCGCCCCGCACCGCCCCGGGACACCCCCGGCCCCGCCGCGGGAAGCCGGCGGGGGGCGGCGCCGCCTCCAAACTTTCTCCGCCGCGGAGGCGCTCCCCGCCCGCGCGGCCCCTCCGCAGAGGGCCGGCCCGCCCCGCCGGACCCACCGCGGCGGCCCCGGGGTGCCCAGCGTCGCGCCGGAGTACGGCACGTACCTGCCGCCTGCCGCACCGCGCCGTACCGCATCGCGTAGCCCCGCTCCGGCGGGGGCCCGGCGCGCGCCTCGCGCGTGACCGGCACCGTGAGGAGAGAGCAGAGGGGAACGCCGCGCGCGCGCTCGCGCTCAGCCACCCTTCTTCCCGGGTCGCCTTGGAAACGGCGCGCGGCGGGAAGAGGGGGAGGAGGAGGAGGCGGTTTAAAGGGAGCGCGCGCGCGTGCTCGCCCCGCGTCACGTGGGCGCCACCGAGCCAATGGGCGACGGCGGACGGCGGGCACCGTAGTACTACGGCCCGGGGAAGGTGAGGCGCGAGAGCGCGGGGCGGGGCCGCTGCCGGCGCCCTCCCCTCAGGGGCGGCGGCCCCGCCCCCTTCCCTGGGTCCCCGCGGGGCGGGAGGCGCCGCGCGATCGCTGTCCGTGGGCAGGTGAGGCCGGCGGAGCGGCCGGCTGCGCTGAGGGCCCGGGTTGAAGGGCCGCCGGGTCGGGCCTGCGCCGGGCTCGGCTCAGCTGGGCTCCGTCAGGGCGGCCGCCGCGCCGGGGTATGGAATACGTCGCTGCTAACGTTCCGCCTGTGGGTTTGTTTTGTTCTGTTTTTATAGCCACCAGCATTACATAACCGCGTACAGAGAGCAGCTGCGGGATTACACGATGCAGATTAGAGGTTGCGTTGATTCAGCAGATTGCCCTGTGCGTGTCTGAGGGGGGATTACGGCGGCAGAGTGCCGAATAGCCGCGCTGGTAAGCGGGTGAGGAACTCCGCGTGAAATTAAACGGAGGAGTGCCGCGTTTGTATGGGTTGTCACAGTGGCGGAGTTGGGGTTTCTGATGGGAGTTTGCAGTTGGATGTAAACTACCAAAAAGATTTCAGGGATGGAAATGGGTTTACCCCAGAGAAAAAGCGTTGCAGATGTGACGGACACCCAGCAGAAGCGTGCAGTGAGTCTGTGCTCCTGAGCAGCGTGTGGGGAGGAGGAACACGCAGTCTCTCCTGAGCACAAGGATACAAAATTTGTGGTATTTTACTGAAAATCATCCCTGCTCCTAGTCTGGCATTAAAAAAAAAAAGATAGAAAGAAAACCATACCTTTCCCATTTAGAAATTCAGTGACAAAAAGAGCAAGCTGCAGTCAGATTGCCTCCTCTCAAGTAGCATAATGCTATGGGGCGAGTGTGAGTGGTAGCTGAAGGGACAGCCCTTGTCCTGCAGGTCCACATCGTTTCCTTCAGCAATAACATCTGCTTCTTTACTCCTCCTGGAAACGCTCTTAATCTGATAGTTTAAGTGTTTTTTTCTTTTAAATTAAAATCTCCTGTGAAAGTTAGTGATGAATGTGGAATTACAACGTCCTGTAAAAAGCTGAAGAGCTGGGGATGCCTACGAGACAACTCGTAGTTGAGTTGTACTGAGTTTTACCAGCTGGTTTAATATAGAGATGATTGTAGACATACTTCAGTATCAAAACGTAAAGCAGAAGTATTGCTGTAGGCATTCCTAAGACAAGAAGACTCAGTCATTTATTATTGCAGAAAAATATTAAACTTTTTTTTTTTGAACAATCAAAAAAAGTTACCTGTCAGTCACAAGCATGTTGACATTTGTGAGCTGTCCTACCTTGACTTCAGGATTTTAGAGCTCCTTTGTGTCCTTGCAAGAAAGTTTCAGAAAGTAAATTTGAGTACACATTGTCCTTATACAAATGTGTTGCAGCATATCTTGAAGTATTCCTTATTGAGATCTTCATTTGTTTCAGGCAGTTGGAAGGATTTTTTTTTCTGATGCCTGATCATTGTCCATGCTAAAATCACTTACAAGCTTCATGTGGTAAGGGTAGTTAGAAGTTACCACCTAAATAAGAAAAGAAACTCCTTTTAACAAGACTTTGAGATAACTCTTGGAGAGAATAAGAGGTATGGGCTATTAATTGTTTGGTAGATATCAAGGACGCATCTTAGAATGAAACTCAAGTTTAAGGAGCCTACTAGCAGATTAGCACAATTTCTAACATTTTTTCCCTTTTTTTTTTTTCAGTACTCAAATATTTGAGCTTGGACTGAGTGACATTTTACTTTTTTTTTTTTCCTTAAAAAAAAACAAAAACATAATGCAGTAAAATCCCATTTTAAGACAACTGCAAGGTACACCTTAATGTAAATGAACAGGGTATGTGTGAAATAGTCATCTGACAGAAATTATCTTTATTTTAGGGGAGAGCTTATGTAGAAATTAATTTTAAGAATGTTTGGATAACAAAGAACCATAAAACAAAATCCAGATCCTTGTTCAGTGTGGTTCTTAATCTCCCTGTGCTCCTTAAGATTTCCAGTTACCATCTTTTGGGGATACTGCATCTCACGAATACTTGGAATAGCTAACCATTAAAAGTACACAAAAGTAAGTGATAATTACAGCTCGCTGTTCTAAGTGTACATAACATCGTTACTACCATTGTTAATACCAGTTTAGATGACAAAGATGTAGGAAAAAAGGTAGAACTGACCGGAATTATTTTCAATGAAGTAAACTGGTGCAAAGCAAAACAGACTATATTTTAAACTTTAGATTAAAATAATCTAACTTGGTACACAAAGTGTTCTTTCAAAAAGCTCCCAAGGTGCATGCAAGATAAACTTTTAAACATGCACAGAATTACATTCCTAGTTTCTGTGAGCATAAGGTATAGCTGTGCCTCAAAAGGAGACTTTGAGTTTGGAAGGTGTTGAGTAGATGAACAAATGATCCCTTATGTTGCACATACTAGCTCCTGGCACAGATGTAAACAAGTTAGAATCAGGTTTAGCAACAATTTCTGCTCTAACAATTTGTTTTCTTTACCTTATTTGGCAATAGATCAGCTTATTTTTCTAACAAGATAGCCTGCTTTGCTCTGGCTAGGACTCTGATACTTCAACTCTGGTAAGACTGAAACAAGCACTCGAGAAAAACATTTACCTATAAATGCATGACTACCTAATGATTTACTTTAAGGTCTTAAACAAACAACAACAACAACAAAGCACCACACCACAACTGTGAATACTGTCAGCAGCTTCTCTTTTAAAAGTGATCTTTAACCTGAAGTTATGATACTTTATTAAAGCTTAAACACAAAATAGAATTGTAAGTACACACGTACATCACCCTGGATTGTTCAGGAGATGCACAGAATTGTGTGCTTATGTTGTAAGTACAAAAACATATTTTGAGATGGGCTTCTACAGAAAGTTTCCTTTGTAGTACTAGAAACTGAAGTTATTTCTGGTAAAGTTGGTATTTTATTGCTTTTGATCATTTAATGGGAATAAATCATTTAATTGAGAGAGAACTTTCAGACAGATGGTTCAAGGAGAAGAAATACAACATCTTTAAAGGGGAAAGAGAAATAAGGATTATTTTACTGCTCAGCACCTCTTTGGGTTTCTTCCAAGACAAGACCGTTTGTCTGATAATTTATTTTATTTACACTTTAACATATAATTAAGAGCAAAAAAAGAGCAAACATTGAAAAATAAGAACTTCCACATTAGGTTTGTCTAGTAACTTACTTGGTACAGTAAACCTTGAGTACGCCTTAAAAGAAAACAGAGTATAACAACAGTAGGTGCTTGTAGTGGGCATGTCTACAGAATAAGTTTCTTTTTAGCAATGTGAAGATTGGCTTCAGTGCAGACAGACAGCTTGTATTCCATGTTTTAAAAATGATTGCCCATACTTTTAAGTCCAATACTTGTAAGTATTTAAACATGCTTTGGGGTGGATTTGTTTTCACTCTGTAGCCTTGCCCTTAGAAGTTAACTGAACAGTACGCTTGAGTGCTTGCCATTAAGTTTGACTTAATGGAATTTACATGTAATATTACTGTCAAAGTACAACAAATGTCTTAGCAGCAGCACTGTAAGATGCATTCCAATGGCTGCTTCAGGGGAGAAGGTCGCTAGGATGAATAATGACATAATACATTTACGCGTTTGTCTTTAGGTGCTGTTTTAGAAGAATAGTCTCTGACCAAGAAATAGAATTGTTGGAATAATATGCGAACAGGTAATTTCTTCCAGATCCTTACTTGGATATGTATATGTATATAATCAGAGTTCCTTAAATTGGCATTGATTTTGACAGCTGCCTTTGGGATCATCGTAACTGCTGCATGGGACTGCCTTCACTTACAACTCGTCAGTGGAACAAATTTTCTAAGTTTGCTTTGTTCAGTCCTAGTATTTAACAGGTTGTGATCAATAAGCATACAGTCCACAGCTGATAATAAGTGAGGAAAAATGCAACAGTTCCTTTATTTTTGGTCAGCATTTCCCAGCACTTCCCCTTCCCTTTTGTTTTAGCTTACTTCAGGCCTGGGTGGTCTGTAGTCTTTTACCCTCCGGACCAGGCACCACACTTGACTGAGGATTGTCAAGGCTAGTTTGGTTCTTTGAGGGTTAAGGTAGTGTTGAGCCTTCGTTTGCTTTTCTTTTTAATAGGTGGGATGGTCAAGTTAATTAAAAAACAAAGTTTAAATGGGAATAGGCAAGATAGTTTAGTGACAAGTATTCATGCATGTCCTTGAAAAGAAAAATTGTGCGTCAGTGCATTTAGAGGCTGCTGTTACCTCTGCCAGTTTTAAATAATCAGTCTAGCTTTATAAGGAACAATCTTGTTTCATTCTGTTCCATCCCCCCTTTCAGCAAAAACAGACTTTTTTTTAAAAATAACTTTTGTGTCTTACTTTAATCTCTGTAGAAGGACATATCAGAATACAGATAAACACTGCGTAGAACATATGTTGATAGCATTTCTGCAATCACATTAATTGGGCAATTAAAAAATGCAAAAGATTTAACTTCTCATCATCACTTGACTTGTTAAACTTCTCTGTCTTGATAATACTAGTCTGAATGTAGCATGCATTTGACTTTCAAAATGTACAATTAGCATTTTTACATAAAAAATTGTAACATATTCCCCAGTGTTAATGTAATTGGGTTTTAATTTGTAGTGAACCCCTTCTGGTTCTCCATTGTATTCTTCTGCATCATTGACAATAAATTCAAAGGGTTAAACTGTTGCTTTCATACACTCCTGTCTACAAATACAGAGCTATAGCTATCAAATTTGATCCAAACTACTGTATTTCGGTGAATGGGGTATGGAATACAATAACACACATTTCTGAATAGTAGAAAAAACCTCTACTAGTAGAAACTAGTTTTTATTCATGTATGTATTTATTTCCCACTGTTGGGGTATCCTGAATTTTCTTCTCTTTCATAATTGTGTGGTCTACTTAATACTGTATTACTTGCATACTTTCCTTAAGTAGTAGCAAAAGATTCATATGCAATGTGGTATTAATGAGAAGCACAGTTACTTGGAAAACTGAGCACCTGACCTACATGGATGTAGATGTTTGTTCACATATCCCCTTACTGGTAAAATTAAGGTTACCATTTTCCCCTTAGCATTAGAATGAAGTCTAGCTCTAGAAACTGCCTATAGAGAAATTGTCTGTAATTGCAGTCGAAAAGGTTTTGCAGGCCTCCTGGGCACTTCTTGTTCTCTCTCCCTCACTTTATATAAGACAGAGTACCTGAGGTGTTTTTCCGGAACAAAAATGTCTAGCTGGATTGCAGAGCTGGTCCTTAATACATGGACCACACTGTAACAAGTGAGAGGATCTTTTTCCTAAATATTCTGAGTTCTGAATGACTGAGGCATCTAGTTTATTTCAGTGCTCCACTGCTATGCCAGTATGAGACCGTAAGAAAGGCCTATTTCTGCAAAAAGGTAAAGAAAAAGCGTGCAACTGTAAGGCAGGATTATAAGGAAGTTAATGAGTTCTCACTAATTCTCACAAGAATTTCTCTGAAGGCTTCTCCTGAGCTATCTGAAAGCCTTTTTCTGCAGGGCCTACCCCTGTCTCACATTTCCAACTGGTAGAATCTCAACACTTGACTCCCTCAGACACTAAATGGAGTTGAGAGCAGGTCTAAGCTGAGAGTTTTGCTTTTTCTCACTTGGTTCTTATATCTTGGTACAGTGTTCATATATTCAGTATTCTCTCTTTTCATTTTAGGAAGAGTGTGGCCTTCAATTTAATTACAGTGCCACAGAAGTTTCACTGTTACGTTTGAATAGACTAAAATCAAACAATTTGTAGTTCTTGTTTTCTGTTGCCATTTTGCAGTCAGACAGTTACCCATGCAAAATAAATGTTTTTCCATAGTGAACTTGCAGTAAATGATTTGCCAGTAGACAAGCGCAGAAAGCCTCAGAGTTAAAATAAATTTCCATTTCCCTCCTACTAACATGGAATGGAGCACACGTTTCTGTTATATCACACCCTGAACCAGTGCAATAAGGTCAAACATGAACAATCTTTCCAGGCTTACATCTCCCCTCCAGGTCCCTAATGTATCTGCACATGTGCCAAAAGGTCCAGTTTCCATTTGGATGTTAGCACTTGGATAGCATGAATGTGAAACTTCAACCCTGTTGATCTCTGTGGTATAACTGCCTTGATCTTAAAATGATATATGGATTCATTCACACTCCCGTGACATGACATTGCTGAAATGGAAAAATATAAGAAAAGATGGGGAGAGTGGAATTACTGAGATGGTCCAGTGCGTGCCAGGGTGCATGGTGTGCTTGTTGCACAGTGTAAGGAGTAGCTAACATTTTCCAGTACTCTTAGAAAAGCCAGATTTATTCCACACACAAAGTTTTATATACAGAAGCTTCCTCTCAGGCAGAATGCCTTTGACCATCACTTTCTCATTTTTGCCTGCAGGAACAAAGGGAAACCACAACTCTATTTGTTTTCTGAAAAACAAATGAAAGTTTTGATTCCTTGTAAACAATGCCATAGTGTGTATAGAGCATGTCTTCTATACAGAAATAGTGAGACAGCAAGTTCTGATTTTCACAACTTCTGGGAGAAATAGCAGCACAAACAACACCTTAAGTGTAAGGTAACACATGATTCTCAGGCTTGCGATGTCAGAAGACTGTTCTATTTTTCCTTTGATCAAAATACTGTGGTTTCATTTGCTAGGTGCTCAATTAGCTGTTAAAACTGGTGGTGTCCAGCTGCTGTGATTTAGTTCCTAATACAGCTGAACCACAGCTGGAAGTATTCTGGGTTTGTCTGTGCTGACTCTGATTCTCTCACAGAAGCTAGTTAAGCTCAAAATGGTTTATGTCACTGGAACAGGACAAACTGGACTTGATGTCACGTGTATCCCTTTACCCAGTACAGTTGGTGGTTGTGAAAGGCAAGGGAGGTAACGGAGAATCAAAAGCTCCTCTCCCTGCACAAGAAACTTCTTGCATTTATTCATAATGGTGGCAGATATGCAACTTTTTTGCATATACTCATGGTTACATAAAACAATTCTGCAAGATAGATGGTGCTCTATACTGCTGGCCTGAGCGGCAAGAGTGATTCTGTATTTGTTCTTAGTGTGGTGATAGCTTTTTTTGGTCCTAGTTCATTTCTCTTAAAATGAAGAGAGCTGCTGCACCACAGCTCACCCCTGAAGCGCACACACACGTATGTATGTGTGTATCTATCTATCTATCTATATGTTTTCTTTTAAGAAAAAGGAAAGGTATAATTATTGATGAAAATACAGAAGTCTCAATTTTTGACTGCTTATTTTGGTCTTATTTTTAAGATCATGAAGAACTCTGTGGCACCAGTTATGGATCTTTTTGTCTAAATGGAGGGATTTGCTATATGATTCCTACTGTACCCAGCCCATTCTGCAGGTCAGTGAAACTAAAATTTGTGTGTTTAAATACTGGACAGTAACTGTCTCAGAACTACTTCTCCATTTTGCTTCTTTAAGAATGCACTGTCAAACCACTGAATGAAAGAAAATATCTGTTATTTACGGCTGTCTGAAATTCAGTAGTTCACACTTGGATAACTCACCAAGCTCACAGAGATGACAATGAGAAGAAACAAATGAGTGTACCTGGGGTATACTTGTTTGATGGATGCAACAGCACTCAGTTACGTATGCGTTCAGGATGACATCTATATTTAGAGCCATGTTTCCTCCCCTCATTACAATATAGAAAGGAACAAAATACCCTTTGCCGAACAGAGAATAAAATATAAGTCAAGGTATTCAGAGTGGCAAAGTACCTTCCCAGTTTTTCTTCCAGATGAATTATATTGCAAAAATTCTGATCGTGTAAGAATGGCCTGACATGAAGAAAAACGGGAGGCACAAAAAGGAATAATATTTTTTAAGGCAAAAAAAACCAAGCATAAGCCAAGACTTACCGTGTTCTCTGAATCACAACGAGATGCTCCAAGGGCAAACTTACAGTGACAGCCAAGGACCACTTGCTGAAGAAGCACCTAGGCAGTAAATACAGATACTTCTTAGGCCATTAGCTTATGGGACCATTCTTCCCTTTGGAATCCATTTCCTGCTTTTGCATTCATTGATTGCAAGCCTGCTTTTGGATTTCCTGTGTTTTATTTGCTTTTTTACCAATACATAAAGTGATGCCAAATTAAAATCTAATTTCATGGTTCTGCATTTACTAATTCTGAGTTACTATTCATCGAGATAAATTATGGTTAATTTAATAGGTTTACATAACATATTAATAGACATTCAGACACCTACTGCCTACAGTTATGGATACCCCCTTTTTCCTCCCCGAGGCAGCTTCTGCACCCTCTTCAGTCTTGAATTATAAGTAACAGTAATTGGTGAAATAGAAGAAGGAAACAAAATGTTTTTTAACTTGCTTAATTCAAGTATTTCTTCTGTTTTGTGTGGGATGGTTCAATCAAAGCAGACAAGCTCAGGCATGCAAGCTCACCTGGTAGATGAGGAGAGAAAAGATAATTTTGTGGTAAATGCTCAGCATTTACGCACCGCATATCACTGACAAGTGTATTGTCCAATGTCATACAATGAATCCAATGCAGAAACAAGGATAAAGCTCAAGAGTGATGTACTGTAATAATTATAGCTGGCTAACCTCACAAACTTCTGTGAGCTCAAATACTACACGCACAGACAAAGTAAAACTTGCATTTCATGCATGTTGATAAATACATGTTTTTTCTAGAAGGAATCCCTTACTATTGATGTTTAAATGCTTACGTGGAAATAAAGTAGGCTGAACAGCATTAGTTACATGCTTTCAAAGCACCCAGTCTCCACTGTTGGTGGACTGCATAATAAGGAAGGCATATTTGGTGAAGTAACTGTAGATAAGAAGTATCAAATATTCAGAAGAACTCCTTCTGGAGCACGAGCTAGTCAGCACAGACAGCTTCCACTTTAAAAAAGCTCCAAATGAAGTCATTTGTAATTCACATACTGGAAGATTTTATAATCTGCTGAAGCAGAAAAGTACCATCTTAAGAGCATTTCTGTTACACTCAGGCAATCTTACTGCATTTAAATTATCAAGTATTTTTCCTCTGCACCTAATGGTTGATTATGAAGTTATAAGGGTTTAAATAGAAGCATTCTATTTAAGCATGTCCTCATTCTAAGCATGTTCCTTAATCAGTCAGAGAAAGCTAATTATAGATGAGAAAGGTTTTGTTTACACACAGATCTCTTAGTAATCAGCAGTGATGTGAATAGAAACGACAGGAAAAAAACGCATCGCTATTCAGCAGAATTCAGAAAAATATCCTGCACTCCGGAAGTTCAAGACTGTCAGCATCACAGAATCACTCAGTTGCTCCAAGATTCTGTGATACAGATTTCTTGCAGACCCCACCAACAGCTTCCAGGTGTTCTCGGACGATCAATCCCACCAACACAAAAACTGAAGCCGAGTTTTAGACTCACTTGTTAGCACAGTGTTGATTAAAAGAGCCAAATGGAATGAGAACAGACCAGCAAACTGTAAAAAAATACCTTAAAACACATCTGCCTTGGCATGTTTTTCATCTAGACAAGTGCGGTGAGCTGAACATAGTCCAGCTTACCTGATGTGATGTCACTGGAAGTAATTTCACAACATAAACGGGAAAATGGCATCATTCTGTAGAAATACATATTTCTTTGCATGCTAGCAAATTAAGAGACACTGCTTACTTTTGGCTATTTCAGTTCTTTATACTGAAATATCCATTCAGAACTGGATATATATACATTGTAGAGATGTAATACAAATAAAACAGTTGACCTTTTCCTCCCACAGCACAACACAGCAGATTTTAAATACAGCTGATTATGTTAAAACATGAGGTTGCTCAGCTGCCATCTTCCTTTGTTCCTTTTCTAACACGGAGTTAATGACCTCAGCAGCAAAAGGCACATCTGTCACCATATGCAAGATGAGCTTCAAACCTGGGAATGCTCAACTGTGCTAAATAAACAAACACGCAGCAGAACAGAGGAGGCTGTAAAAGCAGCTGCCTCAGGTGTATCACAAAACGCTGGGCTGAAAGATGTTTGCCTCAGCACCTGATGTGCAGCTGTCCCATCATCATTAATTAACACAGTGCAGAATTAAGTTAAAGATTTCATTGTGAGGTGAAGTTCTGCTGTTTCCATGTTGTCTTACACATGACATTCCCGAGAACCTTCTTTTTCATTTCAGAGCAGATACAGGTTGTTTGCTGGGTTTTTTTTTGTTTGTTTGCTTCTCTCCCTCCCTCTTTACACTCAACATTTTGAGAGCAGAACGCACAGGTAATGCATGCTTTAGGGTGTTTGACTTTACAAGCCATCAGGATATTTCTGTACACCCTATCCTTGTCTGGTTCTTTCTTAAATGGGATCTTCATTCAGTGTTGAATGTCCCCACAAGTGATAGACGTGCTGTGCTGTGAGTCTTAAGAATTTATGCCTTGCTGAAGACTGCTGGGTTTTTCTGCTTTCCCTGCCTTCCAAACTACGCTTCTGCATACCCTAACCTCTTTTGAAAACACGAAGTGTCCAGTCAGTATTTTCCAATTTTGCTTTTAGCTTGAAAGCTACAAACAGAAGTTAGAATATGTGCCAAAAGTATAACCAAAAAGTTAATTCATTTTTAATGGGACATAAAATAGAAATTACTACATTATCTCATGAGCTTGAGACATATTAGTGATAAGACTTACCAGATATTACGGTAAAGCACACCAAATAAAGCATGCTGAGGGAAAATAACCCATTCTTTCCACTTATTTCCAGTAGTAGCATGAGATTTATTTTACTCTCTATGGACACGAACGCAGCTTCGAAGTAACAGTTTGGAAAATCCTGCGGATACAGAATTTTTTTAAAAAGCCATTTATATTGACTTAGGCTTTGAAGTCTTTTTTGTATTTACTAGATGCCCTTATAGTGTATGGATTAGGACAACTTTTAAGAGCACTACAGACCAAAGATGATGATGATTTTGAAGCTATTAGCTACACAATCTCAATTACATTGACACGCAGCTTATTTTTCAGATGTCTTTTACTGCTTAGAGCTTTTTGTACGTGCAAATAATTTTTCTACCAGGAATTGTGCAGTTTTTTCCTCACTAAAGGAAGACTAAAGGAAAACTAAAATCAACACTTGTTGTATAATAATAAGCAATGGGAAGTCTGTTTTTGTATCTGAATCAAATCTTCCAATGTTAAATCTGTCAGATACCTGCTTGTGTCACTCACCTTAGAGTCTGGAAGAGAAGGAAGCCCTACCTTCTCACCTAAATCAGGCAGGCAGTGTGTCTGCAAATGAGACTGCAGTAATGCTTTGTGTTATTGGAAAGCTGCTGTGTTTACTTCTTTATTGATGCTTTATGATCCGATCTCTAACTGTGATTTCAGACCTGCTAGTCATGTCCTGACATCGAATTCAATGCAATCTATTTCCTTCCACCCTTTTATTGATGCTGCTGTGGGTAGTTCTGATTAATGTATTATGTCAGTGTTTTGTCTCCAGCACAGCTGCTATATTAAGTTCATATATAAGAGTAAAGCTGCTCATCTGATCTGACAAGAGGTGTGGGTGTGTGCATGTGTACGTGGGTGTGCACTGGCATCAAGGAAAGCAGAAGCCTGGATGCTCTCTGAAAGAGGAGCGCCTAGCCTCACAACTTATCTCAAACATGTGAAGGCTGCTATCTTTCAAATCTGATTGTATTAGAAATTTTCATTTCTTAGAGAAGATCTTTCTTTTTTCCATTTAAAAAAAAAAATCAGCTTTGGAATGCTACACAGGACCATTTAGAGCCAACAGACAGCAGGTACTGAAACAGCAGGCTACCAGCGTGCAATTATTGTGCAGCAGCAACACCCAGCCTGGTGAACACAAGTAACTGTTACAGCCTCCTCATATTATAGCCCAGAACCAGAAGCAGGCTTCTATGTCTTTATGTACTCATTCATTCATGTACCTGCCATATTTAACAACTCTAAGTATGTCGTGCTTAACTTTTGTTCTGCTTTTAGGTATCCGTTATAAACAAGGTCAATCTAGAGTTGTTAATGACTTGTAAAGCTGTGTCTAATAAACTTGACTACCTCTAGAAGACACTACACAGATAGCCATCACTCTGGATTCTGTTCCTAAACCACATGCTTGTTAGAGGCTACTTTTTTATCTTGCTTGCAGCCACTGGATATACAACTCCACTGCAATTTTTAGCACTCTACTGATGCAACAGCGTAAGAAGATCTTTTGAGTACATTTTGCTGCCCACTCTTGATCTTTTGAGTACATTTTGCTGCCCACTCTTGATGTCTGCTTATTTTCTTTCCCACCAATTTTAAAAGACTTGACATGGAAACCCTTACCTTTCTTGGTTGTCTTAAAGCATCGGTTGCTTGTGTATTTAACATAGCCCTTCACTGGTTTGCACACCAGCACCAGTGCCTTCTTAAAAACTCATGAAAGCCAGTATTTGAACAAGAACAGTTAAGGCATTTCTGAAATGCAAAATACTGCCTATTGGTAGGATCTCATTAGCTATAAGTTCGTTTACGTAAATGTAAGCAAGAGATACCCAATCTCATTTTTTCTGTTTCTACAAAAGCTTCTATCATTCTGGGTTCTAAGACAGTATTTTCTATGTGGGATGGAATCTCTTCCAGTGAAGGCATCAACAAGTCAGCCTAGAGAAAGCATGGATAGGTAGCTTTGTGATCCTTGATCCACTGCACACTGCCAAGCAGATACAATCAAATTGCCAAGTCAAGGGAAACATGTTTCTAAAACTTGTTTGGGTTGCGTCCCAGAAGAATTAATACATTTTGCATGCAGGATGTTTAAGTTTTGTATGTGCTTTTTGGGGGGGTAGATATTTTTCCCCTTGCTATAATGTTGTGTTCATATATTGACTATATGAATAAGTTTTCTCCTTAGAATCCTAGGCCTCGTGGCTCCTTTTCCTCTTGAAGGCTTAGGACTGCCTTAAACGCCTGGTTCTGTCTTCTATTTAGAAGAAAGTTGCTACAGTCTCAACATCCTGTTTGCAATTCTGCCATTGCATTCCCCTTTTTCTTGCCTTGTTTCTTTAAACAGAGCGTGAATATGGCTTCCATGGATGATTCATGCCCGCTCAGTCTACTATATTGCAACAGTTCTCTACCCCTGTCATTTTAACCTAATCCTATGTATGCAACTCCATTTAGCTAGAAGGACCATCTTTATTTCCTCCTGCTTCATTTTTCCTTTGCGCCACTGACTTACTTCCTTTCACACACATTCTCTAGAACTTTTCTGTAAGCCTTAGTTTATACCTAAGCCTATTTATTTGTTCTTCATATATCATTTTAGCCTTGCATTATTCAACAGTTTTCACTGGCATTCAAGAATACTTCTGTGAATATTATATTCCATTCTCTAGTCCTGTTATTCTATTCAGTTCTACAAAGCAGTTATCTCTCACTCGCTACAGAACAATGCCCTACTCAAGCTACATTTCAATTCTTAAATTATTCTATGGGTTCTCAGGAATAGCTCCTGAAATGCCACTGTACTTACAATAAATATCTGGAGCATTATCTCAAGCAATCAGAGCAGTCTGCCTGTCTTTCCTTCTCCCAGCAGCTGGGTGCAGTAACTCTGAAAAGTCTCACGTTGTCCTTAGTAAATGGTGACTGTTTGATCAGTGGCCAAGTTTTAATAAGTGATGATACCTGTGGGATTATTTTTTTTCCCTCCAGTCATCTGTACAAGACTTACATTTTATTTTTGAATACAAAGAATTAAAAGAAATGTTAGTAGTTCTTTATGTAATGGTTTAGGCCAGTACTGAAGACCTTTAGTACTGAAGTAGACTATAGTCCATAAGTCACAGAAAATTGTTGCTGGGAGCCATACCAAGTGAGCGTGGTGATATGCTGACAGCGATCTATTTGTTGGATTTAGATATGCTTGACATTTTTCCTTCTTGGCTGTTCCTTCCCCTTAACCCCTTTTTAATCTCTTATCTGAAATCATACCTTGCAGCTGCCAGTGGCAATTGAGATCACTAAATATGTAACAGAGCTCAGCCCGTTTTCCTCAGATAGAGCCTGAAGTTGCCCATGTCACAGATTATTATGACTTCAGTGCCAGAAATAGCAAGAAGCAAGACCTTCCGTATTAGAGAGAGAGGAGCACACACAAATACACAAGGATACACACAGAATGTAGTCACTAAATAAAGTGCTTTCCATTTTCTGTGATGCAATAAATTCCTTAAGAAAATTTTGCAGAATAAGTGCTAAAAACAAGAAAAATGAAGAAAAGTTTATATTCATATTTTTGGTCAATATGAATTACTAAGCCACTAATCGAGTTTGTTTTTACAGCAAAATACCATTTTATAATTAATTTGGTTCTGGATTTTGTGAGTACAGTACAGGATACAAAACCTTTCAAAATAAGGTAAGCCTAAGGTCAGCAACCAGTTGGCACCCAACCAGACCAGTTTAAGTGCTACACTGTGACGTACCAAGGAAGCTGCATGCTCTTTAATCCCTCAGCTTTACAGTAAATCCAGGCTGGAGTTGAAACAGACTAAATTAAAGCATGTCATGTGCAGAGCAAACCAAATTTCACTTGCATGTTTTCAGAATACTTCGTGACATTACTTGAATTAGGTCTCATGGTATTAAATGGTAACAGCTTTTAGGTTACCTGCTTTATTTAATGGGTTATTGCACTTCTAGTCTTGAAATACCTCAGAGCTTCAGATGCCTTCCCCTCTCACACACACCATTTTTTTAACCAAACATAAGAAGAAGAAATGAAAATGGAGAATACTGAAGGGCTATAATAACCTCTTAAACAACTCAGCTCTTTCAGTTACCTCCTTTGCTGCTCTGTTCTCTGACATACCCCAGTGCTTGTCCTTGCAGTATTTGGGCCATTGCTGCTACCACCACAGCTCATGGACTTACTGCACGGCCTGGCCTGGCAGAGGGCTCAGCTCTCATCCGGTTGGAACCGTGTGGCTGAAGCTGAGCTCAGAGGGAAATCAGAACCTTCTTTGGGTGACTAGTTATTGCTCATTCTCAGAGAGATACAAACGTGTTGGAAGCTTCATAAAATAATAATCAGCACCTTGTGGTGCTTATCTATACATACTTCCAGTTTTTCCTTTGTATATATGCTTACTTTTTGTGCATAAAACCCATTTTGGCCAACTTGACCTACACGCTCAACATGCAACAAGAACTTGCTTGGTATGCTAATTCCTCCCCTCATAGCTAATGACAAGCAGTAAGGCATCTTCCATGTCTGTTTCAGTTCCTGAACTGCACTTAGGCATCACTATATGAATGTCTTCACGCAAGCTGCTGCCTTGTCCTCAGGGCTCTCTTTCAACCTACACACCTGGAAACATTCACAGAACTCTAACTGCTTTAGTTTATTCCCAGTTTCATCTCTGGCAATGGCTAGCCCAGCTCATATAAGTAAATGTTATTACTACTACTACTAAAACAGACCAAAAAAACCCACACACAGTTCCCTCTCACAACCCACCATGTTTAGCCCCAGACCGCGGTCACATTTCGGTTTGTCTCTGGTTCTGTTTCTCTGATGCTGCTTTACAGATGTCAGGCTACCAGAGGCACACTGCTTCAGTCTGAACTGGGGAATTCGTCCAGCCCTTACTGTGCTGGTTCTAATTGCTTTTTCAGGAGGTTGTTCTGGGAACTCTAAGGGTTTCACTGTTGTGCTTCTTGCAGACGTCTTCCAAAAGCAGCAGACCAAGCTTCAGCCTTACATAAGTCAGTCTTCTCTGTTTTCATTTTACATACAGGCACCACTGCCCTCCCAAGCTGCCATTTAATGCCTGCTCATTTCTATACGCAATGAAAGATAAATAGAAAATCCATATTTTAAGGCTATCCTCCATTTCTTCATCCCTGCAAACTACCTAAGAACAATTAGATGCAACAGGATTTCCTACAGCACTTGTATCACAAATGAGGCTATCTTCTGGATGTATTTTTTTTTTTCTAAGATGTATTACTTACCAGCAAGGAAGGTAGCTCTGTTTGAATCTTCTCAATAAACACCAAATTTCCTGTTCCAGGTTGGGTGGAACCATTCTTCAAACTGAGGAGGTTTTATGTGTTCCTTTCCTTCCTAGTACTGTCTCAGTACTGAGGCAAATGGAAGTCCCAGAGCACTTGTTCAAGCTGTAGTCATTTCATAAGACGAGCCTAATTTCTGCATAACAAATAGTTTAAGCTAGCTCATTCCAGCTCTTCAGAAGCCTTGTTCCCTCGAGTGCTTCAGCTAACT
Organism: Numida meleagris; assembly: GCF_002078875.1. Classification (NCBI taxonomy): domain Eukaryota; kingdom Metazoa; phylum Chordata; class Aves; order Galliformes; family Numididae; genus Numida; species Numida meleagris. Next base: position 2,735,581 of record NC_034417.1, read on the forward strand.
GCCTAGACGTGCAAGCAAGTCTTGTCTGAAAGAACTGTAAGTGTTCAAGACGTTTTTCTGCACTGTGCAAAGCTTGGTGCAAAGGGAAGTTTTGCTTCTCCTGTAGCTTCTGATGTATTGTAAATCCTCTATTTGGAAAAAGTTTTCAGAAGCTCAATATGTAAGATAAGCATAGTAGGGAAACTTTTTAGTTAGGTCTCTCACAGACAGTCACTCACTGAGCAGAAATTATTTTCTGGAACAAACTACTTCACTGAATTAAACTACCTTTGCAATTTAAGTGTCTTAGGCCTTTAGGTGTCTGAGATGAATTCCCATTTCCTTGATCTATTCAGCTGACAATACTAGCTCTTCAACAAAGAATAGTACAAAGTTACACAAAAGGAAGAAAAGAAAGCATGACTACTGTGTGCAAGATGAGATCCAGTGGGATAACTCTGTTAGCACTAAAAAGTTGGATTTAATTAAATCTACCTATGAAAGAGGCAGATTTAACTGTGAAATATATTGTTAATGCAATCAATGTATTGAGAAATAAACAATTTAACAGAATTTTATATATAAGTTGTATGAATCAGAATATAAACATAATGTCCAACATGCCCAATTCCCTTTATTCCAGAAATATGAGGCAAGTGGAAATGCCATAATAAAGCGTGCTATGAAACAAGTGGAAGCTTCTTCCCACTCTCGTCCCACTTAAGACAAAAAGACTTTTCATGTTAGATGACACGTAGTGCTCTAACTGATCTACAACTTGGCTTCCCAGGTGTATTGAGAATTACACGGGAGCACGCTGCGAAGAAGTTTTGCTGCCCAGCATCAAGTCTCAAACAAAAGGTGACCTGTTTGCGGTTCTCTTGGCTTCACTTCTCCTTCTAGGAGTTCTTTTAGTTGGAACATTCTACTTCCTTTGCAGGTAAAAGCGCTTCAGAGTGCTGAAGCTATTTAATCAAGTAGAAATTGCTTCTGGTAATCATGTACTAATTATTTGAATATAAAAGTATGTAATGCATTATCCATAAGGTTTGTGTGGTTATTCAGCATAATTAATGTGGATGTCTCAACTTGTTGCTTATAATGTTGTACTTCCTTCTAAATGTCTTTTCTAAGCTATTACTTCTAGTTGCCTTGTAAAAGCAACTATCAGACCAGTTTCGGAGAGATTTTACATTATACCTGGAGTTACCATTAATATTTTCAAATATTAGTAGACTCTTATGTCGTCCAAAGATTAAGAAGTAGAAGTGCATTACCAAAGTGCTGCTTTGCTGCAATTGGCAGCCAAAGTAACTGATGCCTTCATACAGCTCCTATTTTAGAAAGTGATATTTTAAAGAATTAATCAAAATCAAGAATTGTCCCAGATAGGTATCGATTAACTAAACACTTAGAACAAATCAGAGGGGTAGTCATCTACCCGGGATAATGCAAGCTTGAGTAGCATGAATATGTTAGTGCCAGTCAGGAAGTGCCACATGTTCTGTTTTTGTAGCATTTTAGGCATTTTAGGACTTTGATTGAACATGTAAACAGTTGCTGGGATTAAAAAATCAACTGATCTATTTGATGCTGTGACACCAAATGCATTTATCAGTAGACTTCACCAAACCCAGACAAACTTAAGAGAATATCCTTTGCATTTGTGTAAACAAGTCAAACTGTTATGTCCTCCCTTGTTTTTGAAGTACAGTATGTATTTATGCCTCTATAAGACAGTTCACTAGCCCCTGTAATTATTAGCCATCAGAAACTCAAAGCCTCTCTGTTGCTCCTATGCTGCACTGCTCTTTGGTTATGACATCCTTCTTGCAGTTCTGTTCCTCACCTTTCTGTCATCAGATTGCCAAATCAACCCCTCTGATCAGAGCTTTTCAGTGAGCAACCTTTGAAGTGCCAGTCTAGCTTCACCCCAGCTGCTGTAATGGAAACCTACCAAGTGCCATTTTTTCTTATAGCTGAGTACACTGAGAAGAGATTGAGAATATTTGATAATATTAAAAAAAGTTTTTGTAGAGGATATCTTTAGTCATTTAAATTAAATTATTCCTGTCTTATCAGCAGTGCAGCCCTATATTAGTAGTTAGCAAACAAAAAGCATTTCCAAATTATTATAGTTACTAGAATAGAACAGAGCTTTAAGTAACTTTAAAAATTCATACGTGTCATAGCATCATTTGAGTTGGAAGGAATCCCCAGAGGTCATCTAGTCCAACTCCCCTGCACAGAGCAGAGACATCTACGGCTCCATCATGTGCTCAGAGTCTGTCCAGCCTGACCTTGTATGTCTCCATGGATGGGGCATCCACCATCCCCTCTGGGCAGCCTGTGCCAGTGCCTCACCAAACAAGCATTTGCTGACACCTGGTCTTTGATGAAGGCAGTGGTTTTCATCCATGAGCTAGGTTTTCGTTCCTTTCTCTTATCAAGAAAACCAGAAAGGGAGAACCTGGAGCACGTGGTGCTCACTGAACGCTGCTTTTCTCGCTGTCTCAACAACTTTCTGAGTTAGGTGGGTATTTCAACCTAAAAAAGCACTCCAGTGTTCCAGAAGCCAGAGATATTGTCAAATTTCTCTTCATTGTGTCCATCACATGTGCCATCAGCAATACAAGAAGAGGCAAGAGGTGTCCAGCAGAGAATGCCATAGGACAGGGTCCCCTGGGCAGTCCCAAAGCACCCACAGCTGTTCCCAGCTCACTCTGGCAGGCAGGAGCCTTAACATCACCTCAGGCCGCTGACGGCGTATTGAAAAATGAATTGAGAAACAAAGCTGACTGCAGCCATGTGTGCACGTGTGTGGAGCACCACCCAGCACCAGTGCTCATCAAACATAGTGCTATTCAAATACCATCACCCATCTGTGTACAAAAGCTGGCAGACCTCTCGCTGGTGTTACCATTCGGGACCCAACTGAGAGCAGTTTGCACTGGGCACTAATTGCTCCCTGTGTTGGTAGCTGTGGCACAAGAGGCAGGAGCCCAGTTCTCCTGTGGTGATGTGCTGAGGCTCTGTGTGATCTCTGCTAATGGAGCAGTGTTGCTCTGGAGACAGAAAACTTGCTGAAAATCTCTGTGAGATGAAAAGTATCTCCAATGAGAAATACCTCCAGAAGTGTTTTGAGGCCCTAAGATAAACTTCCCCTTAGAAAGCCAGTATAACATCTCTTCTTTGGTGTGATCTCGGAAGCATGGCTTTATGTAACATAAATAACACAGAGTGTCTCATATAACTGTTTCTGTGGAGGCAAAAAAGAGAAAAAAAAAGTCTTCAGAGAGCATAAAATTCAAAGACTAATCCATTATAGAAGCTTTTTCCTCTTGCATACAGTAAAATTAGGGAAGGCTGGAGCCAATTTACTAAGTTTTATGGTCAAAGAGCCTTGCATAGCAAAGTACAGAAGCTTAGAATAACAGCAATTACAGGTCTGCACAAGTCCCCTTTCATATAGTTGGAAGGTGAACCTCAAACACTGCTTTTCTTTATAGATCAGTTTACTTGGGCAGAACAAGTAGTAGAGCCTCTCAGAGAAACAAGGACAGCAACTCAGTCCTAACTTAGTTAGCTGCCCGTGGATCTAGCTTTCATAGCAGACTATCTTGGGAAATCTCATAAAATCGTGATTAACTTCTCTACAGAAGGCTGATCCAGGACAAGTCTACATTTGTGTTCTGAGGAAAACAGGAAAGTATTCAAAATCCCTGCTACCACATTGTTACTGAGGCAACAAATGGCATGTTTTGCTACAAGCAGTTCACGGGTCAGCAGAGGTCCATCTGGCCTTCCTTCTCCAGAAGCATATTGTACAAGGGTTACTGGAAGATGATTAAGAAAGGTAGCTGATTAACATAGATTCTACATACAACAGATCTATAGCAAGAAACAAAAATAAAGAGGCCTGAGTGCCACGCTTAGAGGGGTAGAGAAAATCCCAAGGAAAACTAGAATACATCTGCAATTTATTTATATATTCTATTCTAAGTCCATACTGAACTGCTGAATTACCTATATGATAAGCTTATATTGATGAACGGGAACTCAGCCAGCCAGAACAACAGGGCCTAGGAATAAAGCCATCTGAGCTATCCAAGACAACAGATTTTGTGGAGGAGTTGTACCTCCACAGGACGCAAACTGGACAGAAAGGAGAACAGCTCATGGCTCCTCTGAAGAGAGCAGATGTCTAATTACTATTAAAAGAAAGAGGGAAAGGGAAAGCAAGAGAAAGCTCTATCTAAAGGACCTGTTTCTCCTCAAATGTAGGAAATAACACACTATTGAAATTTCCCTTCCAAAGGCTAAGAGAGGTAAAGATAAATTAAATAATTTCGTGTTATCTACTCGTTGTTTAATAAAATCCTGACGAATCAGACTGGAACAGGAACATTAACTTCAGGAGAAAAGCCCTGTAGGTCCAAGTGCTCTTTCCTGCTTCTGATCTCTGTTGTTCTCCCTCAAATACATGCTTCTCAGAAATGCTGAGCATTAATTAGGAAGTAATTGCAGAAGAGCTATGTTACTCTTTTCTTTTTTTCTAGTGGAAGTATCACACAATTAACGTGTCTCTTCTCTGTGAACTTCTCATTCTGTGTTGTTTTTTCTCCATTTTTTTTTCTCCTATGGTCAGGAAAGCCACCATTGCAAGGACAAGTTCCTCAGAGTGTGGGGCCCACCTGGTTGAGACTACAAGCAGCAATGGCTGCAACAGTGAGTGCATTTAAAATGAAACAATGAAAGCAGGGAAAGAAGACTGATTTAGTGAACAGCATTTGTTTTGTTTGTTTTTCAGAAATAATAACCGAGTAAAGCATTAGAGTGGAAGAATGGTGAGAAAATGATGTGCAGAGCAACCCTAACAGTTGCAGAGGTTGATATGGTAAGGGGGTTAAGAAAAGAAAGTAGACTAATAGGAGGCCTGCTTATATCTTAGAGAAGACTGCAATTAATACATGAAGAAAATCCGCTGCATTTAGTAGAGTTTCTATGTATTTTTAAAGGTGCATCAGATTATACAGAAACCACTATAACCTGTGTTTGAATTTTGAGATTTTCCATGACAAGCTACTGTTTTTAGTAATGCACAGATAGAAGCATGAGATATAGATTTATATTTCCTGCATGAGAAGCATAAAATAATTCTTTTTCACTACAAGGAGAACATGAGGCCACCGCAGGATTTTTTAGCATGAGGTTATACCATGAACTTTTGATCAGATTGCCCTCGAGGAGTTGAGGACTGTCTTGATTCAGAAGCTTCAAAACTTATACTCGAGTGACATGTCCAGGATTTGGCCTGTTTCAGAATACACTTACCAAACATAAGGGAAAAGAATTGCTTTTCTCGAGGCAACGGTTAGGGTTATATTAACAATAAGACAACGTGAGGGTGAGGCAGCACTGCTGCTGTACGGCTCAGCTTCCTGGCGCAAGATTTTAATTCAAGGAAAATACTAAGAGAACAGATTGGTAATGGTTAAGAGAAGTTTAGTTTAGAGTATTTACCCTTTGTTTGGTATACGTCCCTAATACTAAGCAAGGCACCTTCCTTGGTATTTTTGTGTTGCCTTCTAAAAATCTCACTAATGAGGAGGATTTGAATCCCACCTTCTATTTTATGGATGAGGAATTTTATTCATGGCATCCGTTCCTGAAACAAACCATTATCCAGCCAGCTGTCTTGGTTAGACAGTGCTGCCCTCTATAATGATAAATGTGTTTTATTCCCATCACCGTTTGCTGATTACACCGATGCATGCATCACTCTCTGGTTCCTTACAGGATTATGTTACTCGGGCGAAGAGAAGTCAATTGACATGGGCTGTCTCTCTTTCTCCTCTGATGACACGAAGAGAATGGCTGGGTACTGACAGACATAGAAAACGTGAATTGCACAATCCTATTTTCATCTCATTTCTACCACTGGAGGTTGTGACAAGGAAAAGCACATTACCTAGCAGCTCACTACCTGGGATCTACAATGTTGCACTGAAGAAAAAGTCTGAGAAAATTTCGGGAAGTGAAAGGGAAGAAAATGCAGGATGCAGATTTCTAATCTCTGAAATAAAAAAAAATAAGGTGTGTAAAAACGTAGGTGGAAAGAAAAATGTGAATAAGCGTCAGTTCCTAGGGTGCCTACTACATGCTCTAGCATCAGAAAGAATAGCATGCACTCTCTATGCTTGTAGACACAAATACAGCAAGACAAAGAAGAAAAGGCAAAGTGTTACAGTGTCTATGGTAAGAAGTCAAGGAGAAAATCCTAATGTAACAGTTATTAGAAAACAACTGAGAAAAATGTATTACTTTCTGAGGACTCATGTCAAAGAAGCTGGAGTACAAGTGAAAGCTCAGCATCTGCAGGGAAACATCCAAGCAGCTAGAGATCCTGAACCAGAAATGTTCCAGTTATACATAGCATAAGTTCCTCCTCCAATTAACCGAGCTTTCATGCTGGTTTTGGGACTCCAGACCGTTATCAGTTACTCAGGAGGACACTGTTAATACTGTTGTTAAGGCTAGCAAAGAACAAAGTGATTTTTCATCTCATATGGACATGCCACTGTTAAATTCAGAGTTCAGGAGATGTGCAGCAATACTGATGGCTACACTGGAATCAGTGTCAGCTACAATACTTTGCACAGTCCCAGAGGAATTTAGTCAGAGAAGACTGCAGTCAGGTAACCTCGTGCATTACTGATCACGAGACATTCAGGCTCACCAGCAGTGACGTTCAGCACACTGTTTTCTTCCATAAAGAAAAGGCTCATGGTCACCTGAAATGGAAACTGAGGGAGGAAATATTGCTGCAAGATGTGGAAAATGAACGGACTGAAGTTGTGCTCAATAAAGTGTTCAAACCCTCTCGGCTTCCCGGACAGACATGGAATAGTTCTTCAGTATTACCACTCACATTTGCATTATTCAGGAAACAATTTGTACAAAAAGTGAGAATGAATAAATCACAATGGTGTTTAAATGCAAACAAGTTGATGTATGAAACAACGTTATCTCTGGCTGAAATCTTACTAGCCATCTACATTGCTTCACATCCATTGCAGCTGAGAACATTTCAGCTTCTAAAATTCATTCCTTCAATTCTTCAGCTTTGTGAATTTGCCTTTCAGGCCAAAAGGAGATCAGGCTATCAATTCATTTTAAGCCGGCCAAATGGACAGGGTAGCCCACATCACCTCTTATTTAATAAACTTGTACAACGCTGTCTAGCAGTGCTTGTTTAAAAATTAACTAAGTAGTCCTGGAAGCAAGGAAGCTACAGAAAACGCTGGCTCCAAGCAGATACTGTTCTTGGAGTCAGCGGACTGCAGAAAAGCATTGTGTGTCCACACAGGGCTGGGTAATGAGGTCTCTTCTCTGCTTCACTGCTGTTTTCAAGAAACATAACATCTCCTATCTGTGAAACTACACCTCCATCAGTTTAAACGGTATCACGCTATTTAAAATAAAAACTGAAGGGACTGTGCATTGGTTTGGGTAGGAGTTTTTTCCCTTGTATTACGACCATCTTCAAACGCAGGAATATTAATGAAGATGTATCCGTGTGAGTTGGGGAAACACCTCAGAACTGAGCTGTGTGACGACTCGCTGGCAAGGATATTCAGATCTCTGGGATGCACACGTTCACTGTCTGCTTATACAGAAGAATCCAGACATAAATTACTTGCTTTTTTTTGGAAGATTTTTTTCTTTTTTTTTTTAAGAAGGGCAATAAAGTTTTTTCATTACTGTCCGTAACATTACCCATGTGTGCTTATCAGAAATCTGGTCTGGGTGCCTTATTTATTTATTTATTGCAATTTTAACCTGTTCAACATAATCTGTCATATCAGAGAGCAATACAGCAAAGCACCAAACCCACATTTTCTAACTACTTCCAGGCAGGCTGCAGCTCAGCTCTGTGTTTGGGGGTGATGCCCCAAAGAGGCTCTCACCAAGCATTATTTCTATAGCGAGCTAAGGCTGTGTAAAAAGAAGCATGCAGATGTAGAACCTGAAATAACATCAAGATAGTGCTGTTTTCATTCCCCAAATGAACACTAAAACCAATTTCTATCACTTCTAAATTCCCCTCTGTGTCAGTGTGCGTAACATACAAACATTTTCAGTGTACATTAGAAGAGACTGTTTTTAACTTATACTCTTAATGTAAACAAGGGTACACTGACTCCTGTTTCTGTACAGGCTTCCTCTGGGCGATAAAAACGTAGCTGACCATCCACTGGCATCTTTTAACAGGGCTCTGTAACTTGAGGCTGTGTTGTAGCTCCTGTTCTTTCTCCACCGCTGCATTCCCTGCTGTCTCAGACTACTCGGAGTCACTTCTGCCAGCTCTGGAATTCCTGTTCTGAGGGCATTTGTGTTCATTCCCACTTGCCACACTGACAACAAAGACGAGCTTAATTTAAAAGAGCTGTTTCTAACTCCTGGAGCTGTGAAAAGTTGTCTTGAAAAGGTGACATGAATCCCTCTGAAACATCTGTGTGCTACCTGCCAATCTCAGCGAGGATCCAGCTGTGAAATGCAACACTGATGGTTTATGCACTGTTTGTTTTTAATACGTGTTTAAATGATTTAGAAGCAGAAACCCTACTGATTAGGGTATAAACTTGTATACCCAAATCTTATATATAATACTTAAACTATCAAAGCACTTCTAACATTTTCCAAGGAGCTATTTCTGTTAATAATTCTAATGTAAGTATCCAGCTCATACAATTTCCAAATAGTCCAAACCCATCTTATGCCTTTCTTCTGAAAAGTTCCCAATTTTCTACTATCACTGTGTGTTACCCATTTAGAAAAACCCCCCACCTTGCTACCAACTGCGTACAAGCATCAGTGCAAGCCACCTGCGATGCCTGAGCCTCCGCTGCTTACCTCCCCTGTAATATAATCCTGAAAAATAATCAGATGTCATGGAGAAATAATTATTCTCTTAATGTTTTCGGCGTGCTCAGGCAGACTTTTAATTAAATCAGAATCATACGTAATCACTTGGCTTTATTCAAACTCAGTTTGGGGCTTAATGTTCTTCGCAGCCTCCTGTGCCGCGCGCTACAAGTCAAAGTTTGGCGGTGTCGTTTACATCCCCGTGCTCACTGCTCGCTGCCAAGGGGCCATGATTCAGGGTGACTCATTCACCCGTGCAAACAAAGCTCGTTCCAATCTTAACTCGGGCCCAAACAAACCTTCTGACAGCCAGGAACGAGAAATAGCTTCGCCGTCTCCAGCTGCAGCGTTCTGCAGTTTTCAGCTGAAGCTGCTTTCCAGCAGCACCCTTGTGAATTTAGCATCATCGGGCTCTTTCCCATCAAGTTATTCTCGCTTCCTCACAACTGCACACCATAGAAAAATCCGTACTAAGAGAACTTTTGCAGCAGTAATGTTAAAATTAACATTCTAGTAATAGTTGGATGCTATTTTTGTAATTGCTGGTTTGGTTGTGCAAATAATGGGTTATATATCATGCCACTTGCCTTCTTGCATATTTTCTTTCACCCTCGGTTCACTTAATTGAAATATGCATTAACTGGAAATGAGTAATGCTTCTCTGTGCATATTCAAAACATGTGGAAAAAGAATGCCTTTTGCCTTGCGCCAGCAAAATCCCCACTCTTCTCTGCAGACCTCGTCGCTGGGGGGCTTTCCTTTTTTCTTCACTAAAACAAAATCCTCTTGTAGTCACTTAAGGTCTACATACTCGTGCACGAAACAACCATCACCGCTGTCACCGTGCAGGTGATTACCACCGGAGAAGTCCTTCTGTGTAGTCATGCAGTGTGAGAAGCACTGCTATTCGCGTTTGACCCAATTACTGAATACTCGTGTAACTAACTTTGTCCGCTCTACAACTCTGGAGTGACAGAGGTCTGAATTCCTGCACTGCAGCTCTTTGCACCGGCTCAGGTCGCGCCCTGCCTTGTGCTCTGAGGAGCCAGGCAGGCTGCACGTGAGACCCCGTAAGCAAATGTAACTGGTTTCACACGGGAGTTGTCACGGTTTAAGAGTAAATGACAATTTGGAGGCAAAGTGAATCTGGATACCAAAACACTTTAATCAAATACGTAGCAATATTTTGTACCGCACCGCTTCCCCGGCACACGGGAGAGATGACGCGGCCCAGGGGAGCGGCGCGGCGATGCCAGCTGGGCAGTGCACGTCTCTGGAGAGCTCCGGGCTCTTCCCCCTTCCCCGGTGGTGGCGGTGATCCTGGATGCTGGTGCAAGCTCTTGGGATCTCCCCTGCAGAGGCTTCTTCGTGCTGTGGTTTCCTCCAACACTCACGAGTGCCTTCAGCTGAAGGGCTGGGCTGAGAAGCCTCCCCGACAACGAGCTCCTTCAAACTGCATTCTCATTTTCTGCTTTGTCGTGCCACGGTTGAAACTCACAAGCTGCTGCTTGGGACACTCTGGGATGTGCTTGCACTCTTGATCCAGAAGTGTGGTTGGTAACACTTGTTTACTTGTGCTGCAGCAAAAAGTCAGCTGAAGCTGACAGGCCGACGCTAACAGCTGTGCTGGTGGCTAGACCACACTCATGGTAACTATTACAGAAGTCCTGTCTGTATTACAGAAATGAAACACATTCTTTGCCTACTGTTAAGTATGTAATGCTACACAGTCAGAAAGGGCCAAACGTGACGTTCCTGTTACGCTGCAAAGAGAAAACATGCATCTCCCTGTCCTCCCCTTACATTCAAGCACACTGAATTCCCAACTTCTTCTTCCAAATGCAGTAATTAATGCTCTTCCAATCACACCCACCGTTACTGATCTCCTGTCCCTGGCAAGAAGGCCACTGGGAGTTCACATCCTATGTCTTTGAGTTAAAACACATCACCACCAACTGAGCAGCGGGAAAGAACAGCCTGTGCTTAGCACCCACTGAAAACAGTTCTGCTCTGGTGCAGGACAGGTGCAAGACAGGAAAACCTCTCCCCACTCATGAGGCCTCTTCCAACTGAGAACAGCATGGACACACTGAGGAGAAGTTGCCAAGTGCAGTCTCGACTGTTACACGGACAGCAACACGTAGTCGTTTTGTTGTACAATATGCAGCCAAGTATTTTCTTCTTACTAAACTGAGAACAGGGCAGATGCCCGAAGAGGCATTCTGAAGCATGATGAAATGGGGCCAAATAAATCTTACTTTCTTGTCATTCTGTTGCTAAGTGAAAGTAAAAGGGAGAAAAGAACTTATAAGCGAGCAGCTATATTATGAGCGACGCTGAGAATATGATGAAAGAACCTACGTGAACTTTGTAACACTACCTTCCCGCTGCAGCACCCAAAATAGATGACTGATGTAAAAGCTTCAGCTCACAGAACACGCAGAAGCACAAGCCTTAGAGGCTCGAGACAAAAAGAACATCGCCAGGTCTTGTGTGGCCCAGAATTTCATATTAAAAAGCAAAAACCTTCTTAAAAACACCAGTTAGAGTCTCCATTTTTGTGTACTGTGGATTTGAAAGTTTGTACCAGAGACCACGCTACAAGAGAATCCAAAAGGAAGGACAAGCAGTCCACTCTGGTGGTGAAAACTACTGTACACAAAGACTAAAACTGCTGGTAGACACAACGTATCAGGGATTGTTCTAAATCAAACATTTAAGATGAGTGAAATTTAGTCCAAGGCGGTGAAATGAGTTGAACTTCAAAGCTGGCAGCACCTCACTAGATCAGAGCTTTTTTCTCTAAGACCAGAAAGCAGGGGGCATTTCCATAACGTTGTCTTTATTTAATGAGCACTTTCTTGTTTTTTTCCCTAAAGATTTCCTTGAATTTTACCTAGCAAACTATTCAGGTTTGTAAATAGGGCTCCAGTCTGGGCAGGTTGTGCGTCACTCTTAAAACCCAGGAAGAGGTGGATTTTATGCATCAGTATTTCAGCACACACTGATGGTTTTTCTGGACTGTGTTGCACACACAAGCAGAGCACGTCAAAGTACTATTTCTGCACGTTGATTCCTTGGCCTCTGACCGCCACTTGTGCAAACTGTTCTCATTTTAGGAAAAAAAAGGCTTTCTTCAAGTGCAGAACTCCATAAAATATCATTTCCCTGCAATTTCGGCACGTGCAGGGGATTAACAAAAGGCAAAGCTTCCTCACAGCTATTACATTAAACTCTGTTCCAACTACAGGGCTTGATAATATCAGGAAAATGGTGTTTATGTTTTAGAAAGTGCATGGACTGCAAGACGTCCATTCTTCTGGACTTCTCAGTCTTCCGCGATGAGCAGCTCACTGATGCATCACAACCACGTTTACGCCTGGTTTGCTTTAGTTGAACCAAGATGAATGAGAGTCATAACGGTGGTGTAACCATGAAGAAGGTCATCCTTTACATCATTACATTCTCTTAACACGAAATTCCCAGTAACTATTCGATCGCATCCTATTTCCCCATGTCCGAAAAAGCCAAATAGGGGAACATTTGGAAAAAACTTCCTAAAAGCATCCGCTTCCATGTTCCTCTTGGTTTTATAATGCCGATATCCTCTGCCAACACAGGCGAACATGAAGCCAATGGTGTTACACTCGGGGATGTTTGCTGCTTTCAGACGCTGCATGGCGGCTTCTGCTGTCCTCTCATCAGCGACGTCCTGGTCTAACAAAACCGTCGCGCTCTGGATCTGGGGACCGCTGAAAGCCAGCCCCACCACACCGCAGGCATCGCTGGGCTGGGCGGTGTTACTGAAAGGCAACAGGCCTCAGTTAGAGAGCAGCCCAGCGTGACCACTGCAGACCTGAATGCGCTCCTGCTGCAGGAACAGGTTGCCGAACTGACCAACATCCTGGTGATTTTGAAAGCCACCATTGTTAAAAACTAAACAAACTCTTCCACCTTTTTTTTTTCCTCTTTATCCAGCAACCTTTCCCAAGGAAAACCTTTCACATCAATTACCTGGGATTAATCATAAGCCTGTCTTTCCGACGCTTGCCAAATTCAGTCGGTGCACATCACAGCTCTGTAATTCCAGCTGAACTGTAAGTTAATCTTAACCAAAGATACGCAGCGTTTACGTATCAAACCAGGGCAGCAGTCTGGAACAGCTTCAGATTCCTGTTGCTATGGGTCTGTGCTCGATGGCTGGCCAGACACGCGCTGGTTTTAGTGGTTACCTATTCATGTAATCTTAGTAATAGTTTAATATAGACAGCTCTCTGATCTGGAATTACGGTGCAGCTGGCATAAATTAGATGCAAAAAAATAATCCTATCACTATGGAGTCCAGACCAACACTGCATGAGAGGACCCACAGGCATGTCTGCAGCACACTCCCCAGCATAGGATGCTCCAGGGAGGATGCACCAGCAAGTCAGCAGAGCACCTGGAGCAAAGAAGCCCAAATCGTCCCTGCAGGGCTCTCGATGGAAGCATGGGGTTTAAGTGGGTCAGATCAAGCCCAGCCCCTGTAGTGCCATATTTCTTTGGAGCTACTTGTGCTCACAGGGCGCAGCTCTGGTTCCGTATTCAGCTACTGCTCTCTAATGTGAGCCAAAATGAGACTGACATAAAACCAGAACAGTCATATAAAAGGTCTCTGTCGCAATGAGTGATAATTTACCTGAAAGCCAGAGAGCAAGCACATACTGCAATAAACAAATGTAGCTGAAAATATCCTCCAGTTGTTTTCCTAGCTGGGCTTCCAGAACTCAATGTATAAACAAAGCCTCCAGCTCTTCCCACTGGAACACAGTGCAGCAGGTGGATTTTGTTCTCTTAAGCAAAACATAACAATCTACAACTGTTAATGGGCATTTCCAATATGACACAGCTAAAACATTACAGCTTCTGCCACGTTTTTTCCATTTCAAATCTTTTTCACAATTTACCTTGAACGATATACCTACTTCTCAGAGATCAGCGATGTAAAGCTCTCCACTTGTCCCCCGGCTAGGATGATACTTTTTTCATTTAAAGGATTGACTATTTGATGAAGAAACCGAGTAGCTCCAGCCTTCCAGGAGTTGTAACCAAACAGAAGAACCACACGAAGATCTGGATTATTCTTCAGGCCTACAAAAACAACAACTTCAGTTCCCTTATTTTGACTTCCCCTAAAGTCTAAGAGTTCTACGTACACTCTCCACTCCTTCCTTAAATAACCTAATGCCTCCAGCAATGGCTTTCCATTGCCGCATGTGAAAAACAGGACACAAGTCAGCCACGTGTTCAGGAGCTGGGCTGCATTCACCACATACATGAGAATTTCAGAAAAGAACTGAGTGATGAAAAGTGGATTGTATCTGCTTCCTCCTGCTGTCCACTTCTTTCACAGAGCATTTGAGTTTTACCGTGGCACAGTCCTTGTGTTTTACTTCACAGTTTTCATTATCTTTGTACAGATTTAAACTGAGCACACATTGTTATTCAACAAGAACCACAAGGGAGTAAACAGCTTTACTTAAAAAATTTAAAATTATCAAGATGCGTGCATCAGCCTGTTACTTATCCCAAGAAAGAAATTGCCAAGTTCCAAGAAGACACACAAAGCCCTCAGGTTACTCTTCATAAATTCAACACAAGGAATGTAAACTGTACCTATTAAAACATATTGTCTTTCTTTAAACCTTTCCTTACTACAACATCTGACTTAGTATCTAAAAACAAAGTTACTTTGTGGAAGAAAAGCAGCTGCTGTTTCCCACTCCTTTCTAAACTGCAGTGGCCAGAATAATTCCCAATGGCACAACCTCATTTCTTGTTACTTCTCATCAGTTACTGGGTTGCTTAAAACAGCTCCCTCTTAGCAGCTCTGCTTGCAGCGTGAATGAAGAAGTCTGAGACATGCTCAGGATAACTTAACCTCAGCACTCCTGACACTGGGTGGAACAGAGACGGGCAGTTACCAGAGCAGCCTTGCAGAGCCACGCAGCGCTCCGCGAACACAGCATGGGAGCTGGTGGTCCTATGTGTAATTTCACACTGGAGCTAAAAGAGCAGCAAAACACTTGACAAAAGCCCAGACTGAAGGGAGAACAAGGACGTACCTGCTTCAGCAAACTTATTTTCATCAATGACCCTATTCTTTACTTCTTTAGGAAAATGGAAGGTTTGGATTTTTACCCCATCAATTTTGGGAAACAAAAGAGCAAACCCAGCTTCACCATCTTCAATTTCTTGAGGTTGATTGCTGCTTGAACCCATAGGGGTAACTACAATGACACAAAAAAAAAAGATCAGTGACTCTGACACTTTTGTCTATGATGCAGGCTCAAAGAGGCAGAGCAGCGTATGCAATACAGAACGTGAGAGCTCGCTTCCATCACAACACATCTAATTAGTAACTGGTATGAATTTTTTTTTTTGCTGTTGTTGTGAAAGATGCAACGTGTAGGAGTTCCACTGCCTAGAAATGATGCTGAAGTCACTTTGCACAAGGAGGCAAAGACGCATACAGAAATTTTCCTCCAGCCACATCAAATACAAATCAAGTGGAAAACAAGCGCTGTGCAATACAACTGTCTCAAGCCTTCCTACCAACTTCTAGAACTACGCAAGGATACTCAGGTTTTTAAGGACTATAAACAAAACAGAATGGTGTTACACAAGTGTGTGATGGCAGCAGAAAGCAAAGTGACACAAACAGTGAGACCGCAGTACTGGGTTAGGCTGCTGACAAGGACCAGGCACAGCCACCAAGGCAGAGAAATACTGCGACGCTGTGGATAAACCTGGGGACCAGAGGAGCACACACAACAGCTGCAGAGCAGCAGTTCATGACACTAAGAGCTTGGACTGGAGCTACGCGATGGGTGCCCTCGCTCAGAAATACTGAGAAGCTTTTCAATACCATTTGATCTCTGTGGAACTAAGCCACCAACACGAGGGCAAAAAAGCACTCTGGGTTAAATAATTCTGTACAGAGACAAGCATGAGCTGATGCAGCTGTGCAAAGCACTTCCGCATTCTTGGTATCCATGCTGCAAAGACAAGCTGCCCGGGCTAAAAGAACAGAAAACTTTTTCAGGAAGAAGTGATTTGTCCAAGAAAATGACAGGCTGAGATGGTTACACTTCATAAATACACCAAAAGGTCAAAGCAGGAAGAAAAGAACTAAGAAAGCAAAAGGATGCTACGAACAAATGAAGACAGAAATAATCTACCTGAAAGCACACTGATTCTAAATATAAGTACTCAAGCAGCCTTTTATAGGCACAGAATCAAGTGTTTATGGCTATTAGTGACTTCAAGCAGGTGTCTATGCAACCCCTTACTCTTCATGCTATAAGCCTGCTCAGGTTGGTCACAGCCGCAGCGACAGAGACTGGAAGCAAACACTGAGCAAACGCCTGCACGATTGTTTGATATGTAAAAGCTCGCTGCTGAGATACACAGCATAGGAGCTATCCCCTGTAATCACAGAAACAAGAAGAAAGCTTTCTCCTTTGTACACTGTGCGATGAGAAGTGAAGGCGAGCAGGTAGGCACAAACACGCTAACAACAAGGACAGCACTCAAAGGAGGCTCCTACCTACGATCCCCGGGGTGAGCAGTCCGAGGACTTGACATCGCTTTGGCAACAGTTTTTCAATCGCAGCGGCTGTTTCCTTACTGTTTCTTTTTCTGGCTATTAAAAAGGAAACAAAAACGGCACAGAGAAGTGGAACCGAGCCGCTGCAAACCTGACAGGAACAAACCCCGCAGCCGATCCCTTCTCATTCCGCCGCCGTTACCCACGCAAGGCCCCCGTGCCATCCCTAAGCAGAGCAGAGCCAGCAACACGGGGCGAACCGCCGCGCTCCCACGTAAAGCAGCCGCCGGCCGGGGCCGCGTTTCCTTCCACGTTCGGATTCAGAGCGCTCCCCCCGGCGGCTCCGCGCCCCGCGGGTACCTTTCTTGTGCTCGTGGCACTCCTCGTGCCCGCTGAACGTCTCCGCGTCGGCGATGTAGAGCACGGTCTGGGGCAGGACGTGCACCCTCTGCAAGAAGACGCGAGGCGCGGGCGCGCTGGTAACGCCGGCCCGGTACCGGCACCGCCCCTTTCCGCGAGGCACGAACCGGGACACCGAGGGGCGGGGCAGGGGGGAAGCGCGCCCTCAGAGCACGCGGACCCACCTCGAGCTCTCGGGCCAACGCCTGCACCAGCGCGTGGCCGCCGGGCGGGCCGGGCTCCAGCGCCGACACCCAAGCGAGGCGCTGCCGCGTGCGCAGGATCCGCCGCGCGCACTCCCTCCACAGCCGGCACACGCTGCAACACAGCCGCCCCGCCCACGTTACCTCAGTAACGGCGTCGACCTCCCGCCGCCGCCCGCCCGCCCCCGTTGCTTACCAGGCGGCGCGCAGCAGCGCCTTGGTGGGCAGGAAGCCGAGCACGCGCTCCACCACCTCGGCCAGGTTGCCGAGGACGAGGCCGCCCTTCCCCGGAGCCTCCATGGCCGCGCAGCCGCGCCCTTCCCCGCCGCCAGACGCGACGCCGACACCGCCGCGGGGCGACGCGCTTCCGGTTCCGGCGGCGGCACTTCCGCCCGCGGCACTTCCGCCCGCATCCCTTCCGGCCCCGCCCCGGAAGCGGCACGGCACAGCGGTTCTCAAAACGGCCTTTATTCGTCAACTTGATGCAAGTTTACAAATCGCGGCGCGCTCGCCGGGCCCGAGCGGGGAAGCGGGGCCGCCCCGCGCGGCCTCGTGCCCACGGCGGCAGCTGCAGGCACGGCCCGGCCGCCAGGGCACGGCCGGAGGGGCTCAGCGAGGCGGGATGGGCCCTCGGCCCCGCGCCGGGATGGCCGCGGGAGGCGCCGCACGGCCCGGCCCGGGCACGGCGCACATCCGTCTTCCGCTGCGGCGCTCCTCCGGGTCGGGGTGCTGGAGCGGAGCTTCTACGTAAAAGAATTCATTCACGGACTTCCGTCTCGCTTTGTGCCAATCAATCGCTTTATCAGTTCATTAGTTTACAAATGATTGCAACAACCCGTTAATAAAATGGATCACCTAAAAAGGTTTTTTTTTTTTAGTAATTTAAATAACTTCGATCCTCAGCCTGCGGCCGCGCAGCTTCAGCAGAGGGAGCCGCCCGCAGCAGCGGAGCACAGCGGCGCCCGGGAGCTGACAGCTGCAGCGGCACCGCCTGCACTGCTTGACGGGGAAAAGGAGGGCAAAACCATCTGACCATGAGCATCTCTTCCAAGAAATAGTTCGTATTCTCATACAGCCATGAAAATGTTTAATGACTTAACATACATGTGCTTTTCCTATATCATTAATTTGGAAATACTACAAACGCTGTCATTTTTAGACCAGAAAAACTACTGTGATTTGCAAGGTCTGACATTTCCTATAACAGTATTAAACAACATATGAAACCTCCTGACTTTAAATGAAACAACACAACTCAAGTCTCGGCGGTCTGCATCCTGCAAAAGGTAAGAAATGCACAAAAGAAGTGCGTGACCGACTCCTGCTCAGCGCTCCTCGGGAACGCAGCAGCCCACTGCAGCGAGCTTGCACTTCCAAATTAAAAAAAAGGGAGAAAGGAGGGAGTGGCCCAAATATGCTTAATCCATGAAGAACAAATACAGCAAAGGCCCAGACTGCTCAGTCCAAGATGCCTAAGAAGAGCGGAATGGTAAGGCTGCAACTTATACTTGACGTGTCAGTTGACAGATTATCCACTAACTTATCTAATAGCTAAAGTCTTCAGTACGGCTGTTATAGGGGCACTCATAGCTCGAGTCTGTGTGTTGGAAAACATTAAAAAGAGCTCTTTTTTGTTGGCATTGGTCCAGGTATACAACAGTCCTCAGTATTAACCGTCTTCTTTTGGAGGAGTGTACCAGCCTATGGAGAACAGAGAAACGCATTAGGCACTGCCCTGGCTCTGCTCAGAGGAGCTTACCAGCTGCCTTCTGAACGGGTGGCAGAAATGTCAGGTGAGTAACTTTGGCTCCTGATAGCATTTGGCATGTTGAATCATAACGGATCAAGTGTACAGGGCTTTTTCTGACCACCTCCAGATCTCCAATCTCAAGTCTCCCAGCCACTATGGTAAAAATTCCTCTTGGTTTTAGTACAGTGAGCAGAGGCCCTACTTATGTTGTCACAGAGAACTGATAGCAGCAGTAAGTTAACAAAGATGCCTTTTGCAGCAGCAATAAATGCTGTGAACGTTTTGTGTACAGCCCCTGTTGCAGCAGCAATCCCTGTAGTCAAGGCTAGAATGCAGCTAGAAGTGAACAGCCATGCTGGCTTTTGTTGCAAACTAAAAAAGCAAGAGACTCAGTTAATGGCAAGATCAACATGTCATGAAACTGGAAAGCATCTTAAAATCTTCCTCTGTGATCTTCTTCCTAACAGTCCTGAAGGCATTATGTTTGTTTTAGAAGTGGGAAAACAGAGGTGCTCATCACACCAAAATACACTCACATCATGTTCGCAGCAACGTGAGTTTCCAAAGGACACTGTGTAACGCTGAAGTCAGAACTGGGACTAAGTCCCTCATCGGGAGAGCAGGGCACCAACTCTGCTGCCTGCTTTTGTACAACATCTAACTCACTTAAACCAACTAAAGCCTCAGGTCGTTTCTGGCCTTCTCATCCTGCCACAACGAATGCAATTATACCTCAAGCACACTTAATATTTGCTTTTAGCAGCCACAAGAACATTAACTGGCTTTAAACAGAGGAAAACAAATCCATCTCCCATTCCCCAGCCAGTGCGCCTCACTGGGGCTTTTTGTATTTTTTGAAGAAGTGGAAAGACAGACCAGCGACCATCTTCTTTAATGGTTACTATTTCTCAGCTCTTGCCACACAGAAACAAAGAGGCAGACAGCCTTCCATCCAGCACTTCACTAACACCTAGTCACTCCAACAGCTACAGTAACAATAAAGCTGCCAGGTCAACCAGTTGAAAAGGAAAACCACCTTTCAAAGGCAATAGGAACACATGGAACACTGTTACTACCATGTAAGCTGGAGTCCCAGTGATGGTCAGTCAAGTTACTTTAACTAGAAAGACTACAATGCTTACAGATGAGAAACAGAAACACCATCTCCTGCCTTCCCAATCCAACCTAAGGCATTCCAGCACTTCAAGTTTGATTGGTCCCAATATCAAAATCCCAGGATGCTCTGCATACAAGAACAAAAATGCAAGGCATACATACCATTTTTCTCATGTATTTGTACTAGTGACTTATAGGACTGCTGTGCTCTTGCTAGGTTATATTGATTCTGAAAGGAAAAAAAATCCAAACAACTCTTGAATCAGTACTTAAAACACCAGCAAGCGAGTCACAATTTCATTGACATATTTACATCTCTTGTGAAAA
Organism: Numida meleagris; assembly: GCF_002078875.1. Lineage (NCBI taxonomy): Eukaryota > Metazoa > Chordata > Aves > Galliformes > Numididae > Numida > Numida meleagris. The sequence continues at coordinate 2,755,871 of NC_034417.1, forward strand.
CAGCATTTAGTACTTCAGATCAAGTCGCAGTCTGTTAGCAATGTGCACGCTTGAACTGAATTATGATTTAGATCAATTCTGAAGGGCTCAAGATCAGGAGTATTTGCAAGGCAGTATTTTTCATCCTCTCAGGAAAACTGTCAGGTACTAAGTCCAGTGGAAGGAGAACCTCTTAACATCAGCACACGCAAACCTGGCAGCAATGCTATCTACAGCCCTCCTTGGAGCCAGGATTCCCAAATCTTTCCCCCATTCTGAATCCTCCTTCCCTCCCCCAGGTACAAGCCTAATTAAATACCCTGCCCATCCAACACTTACCCTCCGCAAACATTTATCTTTCTTAAAATCATCGTTAACAGCCAAGAAAATAGTCACACATGCACCAGACATATGTGATTGAGACAAACCAAAGCACAAATATTTTTACAGTGACAATTTTGTCATGAAGCATCCTCTACACAAGTCACAAAGCAACAGCAGAAGCCTAACAACGCTCTGTGTAATTGATATACGCAGTGCATTTACCTTATTGGCTCCAAACTGAACTCTGGCTTTTCCTTTGACTAAAGTGGCATTGATCTGCATGATGACTGATTCTATTGAATAGGCACTGCTCCAGCCCTGCAGGAGGAAGAAAATATATGACAAATACTTGCTTCTTGTGCTCACTTTGCAAATCTGCTTTGGAATGTATCGTTTTGTTTGGAACTTATTCCACATAGGGAATCAAAGCTACTACCGTCAAGTGCCTTTTTACTGAAAGAGTGCACTTTTCACTGTTATTCGTGGCATTTCTGTAGTGAGAGGAAGAGTTGGCATTCACCTGCTTAGTAAGAAGTTCCATGCATAATGCACCTCCACCTAGGACATATCTAGAAATAAATGCGAGAAGAAAATTATATTTGATATCAGACAGTAAGATATGAAACCATTCACAGCACTTCAAGTTCTCTCAGGCCAGTTTAACTTTATTTATCCACATAGGACTGAGATGCCCTTCAGCCAGTAATATGCTGCAACTAGTTAGCCATGGCATAGGGAAGACCAATTAGTGCTGCAAGACAAAAGAAACTGCTTTCCTTGGCCAGATACACAGTTAAAATCAGTGATGCAGCTATTCTGCACAATTGCTTACATAGCTGCAGCCAGACCATGGAAGAGGAATGTTGCTTTTTGTCACTACACTATGGATGTGCTGATGCAGTTAAAAAAAAAAATCCAACACACTTCTGTTAGGGACTTTAACAATTTCAAACAACGTTGGTGCAACTGTAAACCAAGATTTAGTTGCAAGTGAGTTAAAGCTAATCTTCACTTGCTCTTTTCCCCTAAAACATTTCCATTTCAGTAACAGTTCATCACGTCCCATGGTTTTAGAATTCAGCAGTCAGCACAGCACGCCTGGCCATCACAAAACCTGACTGAGGAGGCTGAATTTACCACTCAAAAAATGTAGTCTCTGCTATGATCAATGCATTTAAACAATGTCTGTCTATGTGTCATTTATAAGGAAACAAAAAAAAGAGCAATTAAAACCAAATCAAAATCAGCACCAGCTGTCAGAGGAGAGGCTGCATTGCAGGAGACACCACACAAAACATCTCAGCCAAGTTTTAGATAACTTTTGGAGCACAGTGCCAATTCATTTAATACTTTCAGATTAGCATTTGAGGAGCTTTTAGACTAAAAAGTTTATGGCAGTTTTACCAGCATAGACAAAAAAGGCCCCTTCAAAGCAACAACTCAAAGCACACTGCTATTCAGAACAACAGGAGAAGTAAGATGGTGTTAGAAGTTTCAGAGATCAGCTTTCAAATATTATGGCTGATGGAGACTTTCAAAGCTGGGCCCAACTTAAGCAATTCTAAGCTTAGAATTCAAACTAAGGAACTGCATCAAGCTGGAAAAAGCACTCGGCTGTTTCCCAGTGTTAGCTTATGATACTTGAGAAGCACATCTTTTTATCACGCTGAGCCTTTCACCAAACTCAAGGTCTATAGCAGATCATGACTGATATTTTGGGAAAATATCTTCAAGTCTGCTTGCTGGTCTCAAAACGTTCCGTGCAAACCCAGACAACCAATCCCAAGCTTTAACATTTTAGCACAATGTAAGATTCCTATAAAGCAACTCCAACTTACCCTCCCGTGAGCACAGGAGATACTACTCGCACAAAGGGAGGATCAAAAGGGAAGTTATCCTGAAATACATAAACAAAGAACAGGTTAAGAACTACACCATGACGCTGCTTTCCTAACTAGGAGCTATTTCTGTAGCCTTATTTGGCAAATAAGATTTAAAGCAGTAACATTTTTCAGCTCTGTAAAAACCACCTTTCCACAGTGCTGGCTCACAAGCAGCCTTTGGGAAGCACTAGTGACACTCTGAAAGCCACATTTTTTTTTTCTCCTTAAATGTTACGCTTCCATCTCAACTCAGATAGCAGCTAAGGGTACCTTAGTCAATTTCTACAGTTAGCTACAAGTTTAACCCTTGCATTTCTTCCCACAGACACATACCTTAAAAGAGAAGTTGAGTAAAATGTATTCGACACCTTCTTTTTCTTTTAAGACCTGAAGATCACTATGCAGAGGGCTGTCAGGATCAACCCTATAAAAGAAGCGGGGTGAAATCCTGGATTAAGTTAGTATTTTCACTACCTGTGAATAGTAATCACTCTTAGAAAGCTCCTTCATGTATTTATAGATGACAAACGGTAATTTGAAGTTAAACCCAAGAAAATGTTTTCTCCCTTGAGCAAGCAAACACTTTGCCATCAGATCTCCATGAAAGCTTGCTGCAATGCACTACGATCTCACCACTAGCAAATGGTATTTGAACACTGATAGCAAATAAATAAGCTGCTTACTTAAAAATCAGTCATTTTAACTCTCTTCAACTCACTGGAAATCTATGTCCCAAGAGAAGAAAATAAGTTAAGAGGAAGGCTGCAGTGAGCTAATTTGCAGCACAGTTAGTGAACCCTTCGCAGAGAACGTGAGTGCAGCTCTGTATCCGGTGTTAAACGTGATCTGCATCTGCAAAAGCACTGAAGTCAGCAGTATCTGCTCTCAGCAGAATTTCATCAGTTGTTGCACAATACTGGTGGCAAGCACCCTGGGCATTAATTCAGACACTACCGGGTTAATCCAACCCAAGCACTGCCACTCCAAAAGTTTTTGAAGAGACTAATCAAAAAAAGACTATAAACAAGACAACAGCAGATGTTAAAGGGACTATAAGAGTCCAGGCCTCTACTACACATGAAGCCAGAAACTTGAGAACCCATTTCAAAGTCACCTGAGCCCTATGTCCCCATCTCACACAAACTGAAAGCTATTTCAGAGAAAAAAAAAATAAAAATCTTTCAGTACTTAGCAACCTACCAATTCCAGCCATAACCAGCACCAGGCCAGTTCAGAATTACTTGTTCTAGTAACAATAACGTTCTGTCAGCAAAAGGGTTCATCTCTGTGATGTTTACACCCTCAACTGGTCTGCACACACACAGGTCATTTGTTTACAGACACTTTTTGCTGGAACGAATAAACACAGTTCTTTGTGTCTTCACAGAATGGTTTGTCTTGGAAGAGAGAGTCCTTAAAGTCCACCCAGTTCCACCCCCAGCTATGGGCAGGGACACCTCCTGCCACTGTCAGGTTGAGCAAAGCCCCATCCAGCCTGGCCTTGAGCACCTCCAGGGATGGGGCATCCAAAGCTTTCCTGGGCAGCCCGTGCCAGGGCCTCCTCCCCTCTGAGTAGAGAATTTCTTCCTCACATCTAATCTGCATCTCCTCTTTTTCAGTTTAAAGCCATTGTCCTGTATCTCTTTTCCTAGTCATTCTGGAAGTCATTTCTTGCAAGCATTCCATTGCTTTTCTCTTCTCAGAGACAGAAAACCAAACCTGTTCACAGTACTTAAGAAATTTCAATGCACTGCACAATTATTTGGCTGTTTAAGTGCTTGATCAATAAGGCCTTTGTAAAAAGGGAATGATTTCTTTTCCTGCTAGTTCCAGCTTCCAAATGTTCATATGCTTCTGATGACACTAAGATGGAAATAAAACTCAGCAGCTGGTGACACAATCATTGGGATTTTACCACTAAGAGAAGGCAACAATTCCTAGAGGCACATCAGCTATTGTGCTGAAAAAGCTTATGTCTTTGTATCTGTGCACCAGGATGTAGCTGAACTGAAGGAAGTTTTCCCATCTCTTCACCTTTTGCAGCCACCCGACCTAGTTTGCACAGGCTTTTCCTTCCTACAGGTTACCTCGTAGGATGATGGCAGGTAATCCTGTTACCAGGCCTAATTTCAGTATAATGCCTTTAGAATACTTTAGAATTAAAGTATTACACTTTGGACATAGCAATATACGAGCTGTCATTTTTTTCTAAATTGGTTTGGAGGATCATCCAGATCCAGTACATACAAGTGAAAAGTAGTACATTAGAAAAGACAATCATGTTCTAAGTCATCATTATGTTATGTCTCAAGACTTCAGTCCCGTGTGTCTGCTAAACCAATCCCAATAAAACAGTTGTGTTCCTTCTTATGTCTTAAAGGAAACTAGAACTTGTATTTTCTTGAAATTAAAAACAAGTCCACCCAGACAAAACTTCTGGACGACTACTTCCATCATTTGAGGCTTCATATTCTGGAGTAGTGTTGGAAGGAGAGTGAAATAGTAATAAAAGTTACAGTAATACACAGAATGTTGTCTGTGCAAGGAGTGTCTGGGTTTTCTTTGTGTTTTTTTTTTTCTTACCAGCTTAATTACTATAGTTCAATATCTGTATGCATTTCCACATAGCCAAATTGTAGTCACACACTATTTTATAGGTTCTGACTAGAGTTTTTCATTCAAAAACAGATTTTCTGCAGCAGATTCTTCAGAAAAAAGAAAGAAATTTAAGAACTTACTTTAGAAGCTTAACATGCCATTCATACAAGCTGTCATTTACCAGTTCCACCGAATATATCCCTGCGGAAACATTAGATAAAATTAGCTATGCACTACAATTTTTAAAAGGCAAAATGTAGTCTCAGCTTATTCTTTGCTTTTAAATACAAATACTGGCAGTAGATGTAAGCAATGAGTAATATACTGAGTCACATCTTTTCCTCAGTAGTAGAAGCCCTACAGAGCAGCCACAAGGGAAGAGTTCTTTCAGTTCCATATGGAAAAGAAAAAGCCCCACACAAGTAAAAATACTTATCTGGCTCCTAAACCATTTCCCTCCAAACCAGTTTCCTTTCAAACTTTACAGAGGTATGTAACTCCAGCTTGCTTAGTACTCGGTATATTTTAAACCTAGTTCACGACCAGCACACTTTTTAAAAACACTTAACACACAGTCCAAGCATGCAGCATTATATTACACAGGTTCCCTTAACAGCACTGGCAAACAGGGGCAGGATCCCAACCAGTGTATGGAGTGGAAACCCAAGAAGATGACACTGCACTGGATGAAGCACACTCCCAACAGCTGAACAGAGAAGCCAGAAAACTTGAAAGATGCATCAGAATAGCTGCCCTACTGTCACCCATGACTCACGCACTGCTCCTTCAACTCCACTGGTTACCATGGGCTGCAACTGCCCTGAAGGAATGACTTCTGCTTGTCTTAAAGAGCTGTATTGTACCTAAACCAGCAGTTGTAAAATGGTTCTTTAGAGACATGCACAGTTCAGGACTGATGTGAAGACAGTCCTACCAAAAGGGTATGCTACTTGGCCAACCCTTTAAGCATCCAGGTTTGGAGCTCAGTAGTATTTATACGTGCTCATGAACAGCAACAGTGTCACAGTTGCTCACTGCTTTGATATAGAAGATTTTAAACAGCACTATCTATAGTTGGGTTTTGTTGTCATTATTTTGTTTTTAAATAGTCAAGAGGCGTTATTTGCAACCAGCTCAGATACTTTTTTCTTAGTTGAGGCAGTAAGAGGAAAAAGTTACTCAAGAACTTATCTTACCTGATTAACTTCTAGTTTCTGATAATTCCTCAAGTAGGAAATGGAATCAAGGTAGATTCCCTTCATTTCAACATGAGTTTTTTTTGCTTATTCCATTAAGAGGCTATCCACATCCATAGAGACAATCAAGTAAAAAAGCGAGCACAAAGACCCATGAAGCAAGCCAGAAGTGAGGAGATGAAAAGGTACTAAGAAAAACAGCCCCTTGGAAAACAGGCCACTTCTTGCTCACAGCAACATGACTAGGTAGAAATAAATCCCACACAATCTTTGGATAAAAGCAATTATACGAACAACAAAACCACTAAAGACATAAACAGAAATTATTTCACTTAAACAAAGTGTTTCCTCCTCCCTCCCCGTTCTCCCAAAATAATTAGAGGCCTTTAAGAATTTTTTCCTATGTGAACTAACCAAATCCTCAATTTTGTACTTCAGAGACAAGAGAATTCTTAGTCTGGAGGAGTTACAACTCCTACTATCCAAAAGATTAATGACACTCTGTCTAACTTACAGCAGTGTGTTTTAATTTACTGGATTTTTTTTTTTATTATTTTTTTTCCCCGCTAGTGTTAGCTTATGAAAAAAGGGTTTTCTATTTGTCTTTAAGAGCAGTTATTCAACTAGATTTTCCAGGCAGGTCAGCAACTCTCCCACTGACAGCAAGCTCATAGTTCTATTTAGCTTTTGCTTGAACTTTAACAGTGGCATTTCAACCACTAGAGAAACTTCAGTTTTTAAATGGATGCCACCTTGAGCAGACACCCTTAGCTGGAAACCTGACTGTGCTTTTTTTAATGCTACCTTTTCTTCTTTTTTAAACTTCAGAAGTCCTTGTGCTGTTCTACTGTCTATCCTGAAAGTACATAACGTCAGAGACACTGAAGTGAACTCTACGCAACTTAAAAGCAATCTTTGATTTTCTGGCTTACATTGCAATTAAAGAAAATGGTGTGACGCTTCCTCACAACAGTCACCAGAACCTGTAAGTTTCACAGTGATTCCCTTCGTGTGCTCACAGCAAAGAAGTTTAAATTATGGGGAAAATGGCCACAAAAACGAGTACTCAGAACTAAGATCACATTATCTACTCATGTCCCTGCTAAGATGGTGACAGCTATGTAACAACAGAACACAGAACAAGGCTATAAAAACAGGAGTTACGTACAAAGGAACAAACTGACACTTAAATTCACTGAAGCCCCACAACTAAGTGAAGCCATAAGGAAGGAATCCAGGTGTGTTTCATAACAAACAGCATCATTTACTGAAAAAAATTAATAAATGGATTAGAAGGACAGCAATCCTACTTTGAAACACCATCAGTTTTATAGTATCAACCTCCACCTCAGTTAGGTATTTCCAGTTTGCTCAGGGAAGCAAATATTCTTATCAGGCACTTATTTATACAGGGAGATTTGAAGAGCAGGACGAGTTGCACAACTCCAGGCAAACAAGACAGTTCCTTGACTGCGACATAGTGCGGTTACAAGATATTCTTACTTTGTTCTGTTCAGACTGCTAGAGAAGTAGTATGGAATTACACTGAGTTAGAGAAAAGAGTATGTCATTTAGCTCCTCATAAATGCACAGATTTTTGTCAGAGAGGGCAACAATACTTCTTGCCAGAAATAATATCACAACATCCTATAGAATAGAATAAGTGATATTAGAATAAAAAAAATAGCTTAAGTAGTAAGTGATTCAAAAACACCATACGAGCTGTTTGAAGGATCCAGCATACTGGTCATTTGTCAGTCTAGAAAGCTTTGGTAATTACTTGGACTTGGGGATTCTCCCACTTGACTTCTACAACTTTCAGAGATTCACAAGCCCTTATCCTGATGGGGGATTTCAACTACTTGTATATCTGCTGGGAAAACAATACAGCGAGCTGCAAGCAATCCAGGAGACTCCCGGCATCTGTTAAGGTCAAGTGTATCCTGGGCTGCATCAAGAGAGGAGTGGCCAGCAGGGCAAGGGAGGCAACTGCCCCTCTCTACTCTGCCCCTGTAAGGCCCCACCTGGAGTACTGTGTCCATGCCTGGGGCGCCCAGCTCAAGAAGGATGTGGAGCTGCTGGAACAGGTCCAGAGGAGGGCCTTGAAGATGCTCGGAGGGCTGGAGCACCTCTCCTACAAAGGGGGGGCTGAGGCAGTTGGGCTTGTTCAGCTTGGAGAAGGCTCCAGGGAGACCTCACTGCAGCTTTCCAGTTCTTGAAGGGAGCTTACAAGCAGGGGGTGGGCAGACTTTTTAGACAGTCTGATAGCGAAAGGACAAGGGGGAATGGCTTTAAACTAAATGAGGGAAAATTTAGGTTAGATGTTAGGATGAAATTGTTTAGAGGGTAGTGAAGCACTGGAACAGGTTGCACAGTAGCCATGGACATCCCATCCCTGGACACATTCAGGGGCAGGCTGGATGGAGCCCTGGGCAACCTGATATGGTGGGAGGCAACCCTGTTCACAGCAGAGGGGTTGGAACTAGATGATCTTTAAAAGTCCCTTCCAAACTAAGCCACTCTGTGACTACAGGGGCTCCTGGTTGTCCCTCCAGCAGTATCTATGCTATTAAGGGCCATACAGTTTTTCACAGTCAAACAGACTTCTTACACACAATCCTTTTTCTATACCTAAAAGCAACCTCTGAAGATTACATAGAGGCAGTAAAACACCCCCCATGACTTACTGAAGAACCATTTCTAGGCTCTTCCTTAACCCTTTTAATCCATTCTCTACTGGATAGATGGTGATTAGGGTTTACTAGCAAGCACTCAGTTGTGATAAAATCTGAAAGTATTAGGCTACATTAAGTCAATAGGAGGTTACAACTGTATTTATAGTTCAAATGTTTTACCACTATCCACAGTACCTCAGCACCTAATACTGTTTACCTAAGAAGTAAACACAGCAGATGAAAACAGAGGTCTACTGCTTCTTCAACTCTGTCCTTTTAACACACACATTGAAATGCCATGGCCACCGAACAAGACTTTAGCCAACTAGAAACAAACTAGGGAAGCAAGTCAGACAAGCAGAAGACAGAGGGTTAAAGCTCAGGCTGACTTTCTAATCTGGCACTCCTCCTGTTCACGTCCTGCCTGCACCAGAAGGCTCTCCTTGTGGCTGCAGTGATGGAGCTGGCTATTGAACTGACCTACAAGAACACAACTTGATTGAAATGCACGTAAGTTCTGCCTATTGTACAATAATATCCAGATAATTCAATATGCAGTTTCCTTTGCTGAGCTAGTTTAGACAAAGCCCTTATACGGAGCAAAGAGCACAGCCAACCACCTACCAAAGAGCTAATCAATGCTTATCCAAACAAATTTAAAAGGCAAACTTTTCATTTGTATCCTTATTCCAAGGAACAAATGGAGCTCAGGATCAGATTAGCACCATCACAAAATAATAGAACTAACGGGAGTGTAATTAAGACTAAATATTGTATAGTAACAAAGCCTTCTGCTATTGAACACAAATTCTTCCTCAAAGTATACTGCATGAGTATCACCAACTGGGACGTGCTCACAGCTTTTGCCCTACACACCTCAAGAGCAGAAATTCCCTTTTAGTTCTTAAATCTCAACAACTCCCACAGCAGTCATCTTGAAATGGCCTTTGTAGTCATCTCACCCTAAGGTTACTTCCATAGTCACAATCCTGTTGTTAATTGCAGTATGAAGGTTTGCATAACAAAAATGAATAACATATTAGAGGATATATATCTTGATTTCCTTTTACTTCATAAATGCATTGTTTTATACAATGAGAGTATATAAATAAATACATAGGTACATTATATATCTATAGATACACACATACAACTACAGAACAGAAAAAGATTAATAGGAAGTATTTGCTAGGAGAATTCTTTCAAAGTATACTTTAAGAATCCGAAGTATTTTACCTGTTTTATAACTCTGTGATCTATATATATCCCTGAGTTCCTTCATAAGTCGATCTGAAGCCTGAACCGACCCAGAGACTGCACCCTGAAACAAACCAAAAAGACTACATATAAGCAAAAAGTAATATTTCCATCAAACTGCGTTATTTGCATAAGACATTGCACTCCCTTGAGGCTATTAACAATACATTAATTTCTTTACCAGTATTTGACTTTTTTAGAAGCTAGATATTCTAGTAAGCAAAGAAACAAGACACTCTTCAGAGTAGTACATTAATAGATATACAAACCATTACATGGTACAGGTGATACAGTACAAACTTCTCATCAATGTAACATGACAGGTATATTTCTCCATTTTTCCATAAAGGAATTTAACCTCTTTGGCATTTTGATTTCCAAGAGAGGAACACAATACATTTATAACACAGAATTTACTTCTGGCTCCAGCTCTTACATGCTGAAGGAAGGCTAAGGTTTACCCTAAGTACAAGCTTCTGCACGTCAAGTTTTACTGTTTTCTCAGAAGTTTATTTTTATTTGGCAAGAGAACAAAGTAAAGGAGTTTGGAATTACCTACTATAGAACACCAGCGTTTGCAAGAAGTAAGACCAACCTGTATATTTCAGAAAATGCAGAATAAAAGTAATACTATTATTTGCAATAAAGAGAAAAGAAATTAACAGCAGTGCAAAGGAAAGGGAAGGAAAGTAAACTTTAAAATACCAAGCATTTTGTCACAACGTGTCAGTTATTGAGGTTTATGCAACCAGAGCAGAAATATCTTCTGCTGCTTTACAGCTCAGTTTAGAATTACTAAACATCTCACTGAGAACTAAGCATACACTTTCTGTCCTCAGTATTTCAGCAGAAGATACACCACTAAAGCAAGAAAGCAGAACCACCTTGAAGTGATCTGCACACAAAACACAGCAGGCTCTAAAAATAAGCCAGTAATTCACAGATTAACAAACACATCAGCCATCAGGTAACTCATGTCCTCGCGTATCGGCAACTGCTGGATTGCATATATTCTGCAGGCACGCTGAACACTGACAGTTCTGTGACCTCAGTATTAACCATTTTGTCTCCATTTCATCAGCTTTACAGGGAGACTGTACTTCTTCCTCTGAAGAAATTCCTGTGTTTATTTAGAATAATGCAATGACCAAAAGTACCTACATTGCTCTCTCCAATTCAATTCCCCAGCTAATGGGAAAGTTATTGACACTAAACCTTAGATGCTACGTAATTACTCTGCTTCTGCATTTCTCCGGAACAACCACTTCACATTCAAGACTTCTGGTAAATGCTAAGGCAAAAAAAAAAGCCAGCATTACACAACTTAAAACACGGAAAAAGCACTAGGACCCCAAACAAGGTGAAGAAGCTATCAAACCTGACCCTATGACATTTTTACGTTGCTTGTTTTTCTTGGCTTTCACTAGAAGTCAGAAGATTATTACACAAGATCCACATAATTCTCTGCTGCTGCTTGGACTTCAAGCATTTCCACTGGAATACAGACTAATACATACGGCTCATCAGCATTGTTTCATGTTAAAAAAAAGAAAACAGAATAAAGTTAAGTTCAGTCTCTATATGAAGTCCTGAGTGACTAGTATATTTTTCTACTCCAAATATTTTTTAAAAGGTTCCTAGCATTTCCTTTCAGATACAATGAACATCCACAAACAAATTATTTTTGGACAAAAGCGTTCGAAGTATCTGTGAAGGAATCTGAGCCTGCTAGAACCATTGGCCTTGCACCTGAAATGTCATCCCCGTTTGCCTGGAACCAACAGCTACACATGTATCTTACTTGTAGGATCAAATTATTTCTTAGTAAGGATTAATCATCAATTATTCTTAATACTAAAGCCAGTGACTTGATACGCAAGCCTCCACGTACTCCTTTGTTTTTGCTGCTCAGTAACATCATATAATACAGTCAGGTTCATACTGTAATCTGTAGACTATTCTTTTAGGCTATTCATTTTCATACACTCAATTTAATTATGTAGACTGCTTAAATTCCACTAGTTTTCCTTAATGGGTAAGTATGAAGAATGCGTTTTGTAATTAAATATGCAAATAAGAGCTAACTCCTTTCAACTGACTTAACAAAATCTACATAGTAAAGACAGGGCTCAAGAGAAGCCATTTCTCAGTTTGCTGAAGGCCCTGCTTACACTGTAGAATCAGCCAGAGAAGGAAGGGCCTACTCTGCCTTTAACAGGAAGTGAACACAGTTTTATGAAAAAACAGTGGTTGTTTACATACAGATTATTAATTGCAACTGTAGTCTTGGTGGACATGGTTACAGTTTGCATATGTGTTACTGAGCCTCTCCTATAAGGCAAATTAACGCTGTTTATACACGCTACTTGCTGAAAAAGGAAGAAATATACTTCAAGAAGTAATATAATGCAGCATTAACTGTCACTCTACATCAAATTGCTGTGCTCTTTCAAACTTGCACTGTGTTACAGTTACGGTACTGTCATGAACATGTCAAGTTCAAAGGAGTGGAACTTCACACAGAACTGCCAGGATTTGGGCTTTTTTTCAGTGCAGAGCTGAGCAGTGCCTTGGCCTCACCTGCTGAATTACTTTCTGAAAGAAGGAATTTGCTTTAGTTCTTCACAAAGTAATAGCCCCAACATACAAGTAATTTAAAAGCAACGGAGATTGTCAAACACAACCTCTGGAATACCAGTTTCCTCACAGCATTTTTATTTCCATCAAATTAAGCTACTGATTTTCTGCACACAATGTCGGCAGTTCATGTAACCATATGAAATTTAAGCATCTTCTGTGCTGTAGTAGTTTACAAAGCAAAACATAGCACACCCACACACCCCTGAACTTCCATTGTAACTGCTGATAAACAGAATTGGTATTTTAAAAAAATTAAGTAGTCTCAGTAGACCTTGTCTATAATTGTTTTCACCCTTTTTCCTAGGAGTTTCCCACTGGGCTGCCTGCTGCTTGTACAGCAATATTAAAGTTAGCCTTGATCCTCTCAAGAATCCATAGACTGCAGATCAGTAATCTGTGATCAAGAGAAGGGAGTCTAACAAGCTTAACTGAAGAAGTTTAGCGTAAGAGCTTGATTTACATCCTCTGAACTGCTCTTGGAGGACACTGACAAGAAAGCACAGGGAGAGTCAATGTTACATCTGATGGCAGCCTTAATACTAAATGCCACTGCCTTGAAACAAAGCCTGCATTACCAGAAATGGAAGAATTTGGCCCAAGCCAGTATAGGCATTACAGTTTTCAGAAGCACTTCTAACCTTCATTGGTATTTTAGTGAGAACATACACACATACGAATAAAAATCTTTATAAAATAGATAAGCAACTTAGTGCCTGCTGCACTAAGTCTCTAGTGATCTCTCCTGCAGCCTCAGCTTTCCTCCTCTGCACACTCTTCGATGGCCTTCCCACTTCCCCATAACACAACCATAGGCTGTTGCTTGAGGTATCCAAGGTAGCAGGCACAACTCACTGCAGTTTTAAAATGCAGATACTAGATTGCCTGTCATTCTTCTGATCCTAGAAACATCGTCACACCTCACTACAGTGCACTACAGTGCCCCACCCAACACATTTCCAGTAACTCAGCTGCAATACCAAAAATTATTTGGTAAAGCAGCAACAAGAAAAAGGAAATTCACACAAAATAATGAAATTAAGTCAAAAGCAGCCCCAAAAGTGCTACAGAAGACAAGTTTCCTCTACCATCACGTGATGCTCTCAGTATTTGAGAAGTGCACACCATGTGGAGAGAGACCTCTGAAAAGCAAGCAGAGGCAAGTCATTAAGCTAATGGAGTTAATGACTCCACTTCAAAGACTTCTCTTAATTCCCAGCAAGCAAGTAGTTATTCACGCTGTTACAATGTTCAGAGGAGGGTTAATTCTTGCTTCATGTTACATACTGTACTTCAATCCAAATTTAAGGTTATTTCCCCATGCAAGCAAGAACGGGATTATAGATACTACCAAGGAAAAAAAGCCTCATTTACAAAATAGGCAAATAGATATTCTGAACTTATATAGAAACCACAAATCCTAAAAATGAGTTTTGAGCCACAGAACGTTGTTTTTAACCCGTGAGGAGTGTGCAGAACTGGAACTGCACGTGTTTCCTTCCTATGGGAATCTTCAGTACGATCACCATCTTCAACCTTCGCATCAGCCAAGGAGAGAGGAAAACCCACGGACTTGGGCCAATAAATATATAAAGAAATTTATGAGTCTTCTGGTTGCATTTAGCATTAGAGCTCTACAATAAGCTTCACATTCCCTCTTCCAAAAAAAGCATGTAAATGACATGGGTTTGGGTTTACTTCCCTCCACTGAGGCAGTGAAGTATACCAGAAGAGCTGCAGCCTGCGTGGAAAAACAATGTTTAGGCAGTTTATTTCCGCAGCTGAAACTCTGTTAGGAAAACCCTCTGAGGAAACCCAGGGAAGAGCTACACAGATTTAAACTTTGCTTTACCTTAGGATGCTAAGCAAGATGCTGCTATCTTACAGAATGTGTTCCAAGTTCCACGTTTTTGCAGCACAAAAGCACATTTTAGTGCTACTGGGTTAGTTCTTTCCTGGGTCAGTAGTGCAACTACAGCTGTCAGCTCTTAAGCACTCGGAGTAAAGCTTCACAAGTCCATTGAGAAACAATTTAACCAGGGCAGCTATTTCTGGTGACCCACAAAAATATCACGGCTCCCAGCAGCAGTTTAATACTCTGCCCCCTGTTCTCAGCTGACCTTATTTATGCACCACCATCAGCAGGAGTGTGCTGGCATGAGAATCAGCTATTATGTAAGCTGAATCTGCTGTTGTCAAAAGAAAGCAGCGGCGTTCATTTCAGCTCCATTGGATGAGGAGGAAAAAAAAAATCAAAAGGAAAGGGAACATTTGCTAAATGGGAGAGACAGCAAAAGGAAATTTGCAGCTTTAAGGGGCTTTCCACACCAAGGAAAAATGCTGACACTGTAAAAATCTTCTTCAGTTCTACTGAAATTTAGGCAACAGAAGCAGACAATGCCTTTCAGGCTGCAAGCAGTTTCATTTATTGATTAAGGAGTCTTTACAAATAGGTCTGAGTAATAAATACAGAGAAATACACAATTTCAATAGGCATTTCCTCAAAGTCTGAAAAAACATTTAAGTTGAAACAGAAACAGCATGTGATCATATTGCTTATGGTTATCATAAAATCACAGAATCACCAAGGTTGGAAAAGACCTAAAGATCATCCAGTCCAACCATCCACCTACCACCAACAACCCCACTAAACCATGGCTCTCAACACTGTATCTAAACATTTCTTGAACACCTCCAGGGACGGCGACTCAACCACCTCCCTGGGCAGCCCATTCCAGCGCCTGACCACTCTTTCACAAAAATACGACTTCCTAACGTCCAACCTGAATCGCTGCTGGTGCAACTTGAGGCCACTCCCCCTCGTCACTAGTTACAAGAGAGAAGAGGCTGACCCCCAGCTCACTACAACCTCCCTTCAGGAGTTATAGAGAGCGATAAGGTCGCCCCTGAGCCTCCTCTTCTCCAGACTGAACAATCCCAGCTCCCTCAGCTGCTCCCCATCACACTTGTGCCCCAGACCCCTCACAGCTCCGTGCCCTCCTCTGAACACGCTCCAGGGCCTCAATGTCTTTCTTGCAGTGAGGGGCCCAACACTGGACACAGCACTCGAGGTGTGGCCTCACCAGTGCTGAGTACAGGTTAGTCATGTCTTAAAATTGTTCTATATGGCAAAATCAGTTTGGTATCATGCATACCAGCTCTTAAATACTGAATGTTCTGCAGAACATAATTCTATGCGCTTTTTTTTTTTTATACATTAGCAGTGGGACAGGAACAGAAGATCTGTATTTGACCACCTCCAAGAGGAGCATTTCTGTTTTATTTTCTCTGCAAAGCTACAAACCAAATCTCTTCTCCAAGTCAAAGCATCAGTAAGAGAGGAAGAAGTCTTTCCTATACTGTGTGAAGTTATTTAGCGACAGCAGATCATGACAAAAAAAAAAAAGACAAGACTGCTAACTAAGGGAGATAGTGGACTGGCTCAGCTGCCACTGAACACTTAGAATGTATATAGCTTCTGCTACAAAAGAAAAGAGCTTTACAACAGTAGTTCCCTTGAGTCTAATTTTTACAAATGGTTTTGTCATTTTAGATAACAGTTACTGGGAAAAAACCATAAAGTTTAAGAAGCAGAACTAACAAAGCTAGTTACTCAGGCAAAAAAATCAGGTGTTCCCTACATACCAATCCTAGATCTTCTTCCTTCCCTAAACACATACAGGTCCATACCCTTCACCTGAGTACTACTCACATTCTCAACTATTACCTTGAAGAGAAACAGCACATCTAGTGTCTGGACAAGATCTACACATCTTCTAACTTGCCAGTAGCATAAAAAAAAAAAATACTGAAGAGCTCAAACAGCGGGGGGCACTAATTCAAGCACATTCTTTCTGAAGGTGACTTAAGAAACTATAGAACTCTTACCTTCAGTTGAAATTGGTCATGAGCAGAAGTATTGAGTTTCATGTCTTATACATTATAAGCCTCTGTGAAACAGAAGTTTTCATTTTTTGGAAGCTAGCCTAAGTAACAAACGTTGTATGACATTATTCTTTCCTATGTGCATCTTTGAGATCGAAAAGCTTCCCTTGAACTCAGCATAAATGACATGGCATTTCTAAGCCTACTGACAATAACAAAATCCACACAAGCCAGTGTTCACAGTTTTATGCCCTCAAAATACTACCATATAGAAATGCCCTTTTTCTACAACTGTCTGCTGGCAGGATCACCCAAAGTTGCAACGATTTGGATTTGCATGTAAGGGTTTGCATGTAAGGGTTGACACTCATGAAAAGACAGAAGATGCTTCCTTCTCCAAAAGGCCAATGCCACCCTAACCCAGTTTGACAACAGAAGTTACACCAGCATTCTCCCAGAATGGACAAAAAAATGCTATGAAGCAGTTTCTCTACCTTTGTGGAACGCTGATTCTTAACTAATTTCATATGCCAAAGAGTCCAGTTACAAACAGACCGTGGAATTCTAGCTGGTCTACTTAAAGAGTCTTCAGAAAAGCTATTTAAGTCTTGTAGCTCAAGATTTTTGTCCTGTATGTGCTAGAAGTCACCTATATGTTAATTTATCTTTAGGTGCGCAGCAGTAGGCTTTATTTGCTGAAAAACATTTCTATTTTAAGGCCAGGAATACTGCAAAGGAAAAAAGATTTCATTAACTCACATTTAAGTGATCTTGCCTTTGATTTTTTCGAATTTTTTCTAAGATTGCAAGGTTCTCTTTTTCAATGCCTTCATCCTCGGATTTCTTCCCGTCAGCTGGTTCCTCCTCCTTCATATCATAGTGATCCAGATCTTCAATGTCCTATAGGATAGAGAAAGATTCACTGTTAAAAACTATGCTCTTCACTCAAGAAAATGCTTTAAGGGCATTTATGATTACAGTCAGTACACTGCACAGCTCTACATGTTAGTGATTGCTGGATGCCATTTCTGTTTTGCTTCAACCTCATTTACTCAGCCAACAGAATTCAAGGGAAGCATAAGGAACCCTTACAATACAAATGAGAGCCAGATTCACAGCCTGTTTCTGGTCATAGAAACAAGCACAATTAAACCGCTATGAGAAATAAAGATAGTAGTAAATTAGCCTGTTAAAACAGGTAGATAGAAAACTAGAAGCTAAGGAATTCTTAAGCCCATTTCAAAGTACACAAACTTAGGGTATCTCCAAGATGCTTATAAAAACAGACTTGCTCTTCATTTTAGAATCCTAGCTATTTTACACTTCTGGCAAACAGTGATTCACACCTGGCAGGGCTACAGCAACCCTCCAAGAAAGTTAAATAGTAGAAAACAACTTGTGTTTTATTCCAGGTGAACATTCTGGCCAGTGATTAGATGGAGCAGTTTTGGAAATACAATACAAGACAG
Organism: Numida meleagris; assembly: GCF_002078875.1. NCBI lineage: Eukaryota > Metazoa > Chordata > Aves > Galliformes > Numididae > Numida > Numida meleagris. The sequence continues at coordinate 2,773,774 of NC_034417.1, forward strand.
TTTCATATGCCCAAGTTCCTGAGCATATGAACCAACATTTCAGTTCAAAAACATCCCTAAACTTTTTGATCTTTTCAGTTGAACTTTAGGGAGATTACATTTCACAGTTTTGGCTTAATAATTAGCAGAGCATAACACCAGAATTCTACTAGATTAGGGTAACAATCTCATATGTATACATACTTCACCCATATCTTCCTCCTCCTCCTCCTCCGACGTAACTTCTTCTGTTGTTCCATTCTGCAACGTAACAATGAGGTTACTGCATAAAATGTACACGTTCCTTTCTTTCAAAAGCAGGAAGTCTACTAGCAAACAGGAAATATGAAAGTTACACTTGAAGTCTACAAAGGATTGAAGTTTAATTGGAAGGATAAGTAAAGATGCTCTCCTGGAACATGACAACAAAGAAATACTTGTTTGAAACCGAGATAAATAGAATGCCACAATCTCACATAAAGTTCTAAATGGAAACTTAAAATCTAGGTGAGGACATCCTATTTTGAGATAACAGTGACAAACACAATAAACAAGCAGGTTAAAACTCACGATATCTTAATCCATGAAAATCAGATCATGACTCTGACTAGAATCCATATACATGCTAGAGACCTACAAACTAATGGTTCTTGGTCACATTACCTGGAACTACTGCCACAACCACTCACATCATCCAGCCACTGTTATTACATTATCTGATGACATACCAAAACAGTACATTGAGTTACTTTTTCAGAACCTTCTGTTTCAGGATACCACTTCAGGATCAGGCAGTTTGATCTGCAGAAATACTCAGAAGCATTGCATCCTTGTCCTCTGCTTACTCTCTTTTTGACAAGTAAGGAATGCCCCTTCTGTACACACTACAAGGCACTGGATCTTCCGTCTGACTTAACCAAAGCTTCTTAGTTAACTTGAAAACTATCCAAAATTTCCAGCTGTGAAACCCTTCCATGAGTTAATTTTAGAGTTTCGGGGCATAAACAAGACTCTTCAATGAAGCTGCTTCCTAATGTTACAGACCTTGTAGTTGCACTGCTATGTGGGTGGCCAAGGGAGCAGAGCTATAGTATTACTGTTTGGCTCAAGACCAAAATTAAGCAAGTTATTTGTCATTATTATAGTACGGTCACCACAGGAAAACCATCTGTTACACTAGAAGTGTCTTTAAAGATTGTCATCCTAACATGTACAAGCAAAAGCAGATAGCAATCCTATTAAAAATACAAAAAGAACATGCTCACTGTCAGTTACCAGTTCTGTTTTCAGTACAAAACATTTTAGTTAACCAGAACATTCAGCAGCCCTTCACAACTCTTAATTTGTCAAGTGCACAGTAAGTAAACAAGGCACCTCAAGCAGATACTTCCTGCCCAAAGCAGCATATGGTCCTGATATCCTCTATCTCTGCAAGGGACTGAAAAGGCAGGAAAGCAGTAGTAGTAAATTCATTCAAGTGCACATAGTAAAATGTTTACTCTTCACAAAGAAGCATACAGTGTTTTGTTGTCGCAGGCATTCAAGGCCAGCCTGGATGTGGCTCTGGGCAGCCTGGTCTAGTGACTGGCAAGCCTGCCCACAGCAGGGGGGTTGAAACTCAATGATCTTTAAGGTCCTTTTCAACCCAGGCCATTCTATGATTCTATGATAAGTACTAGAAATGCACAGTAGTTGCCTTGAATAGCTGCACACCCTTCAGTGACACACTCCAACTGAAAACGTGTAATACCACAAACTCAGAACTGCAACATAAAATGGATTCTGCAAACAAAACACAGATTGAGAATACCATGAAGCAACACCACATCACATCTAAGTTACGGCTCACACAAAAGTTTTAATCATTCCACCATCTACTTTCTTAAGAGTTGAAAAAACATCTCCCTGATTTCCATAAGGTGTCCGCAGTTTTAATTTACCTGTCCAGCTGGCAATGGCTGATCTAACATTTCAACATCTGGATGCTGAGGAAGATTATACAATCTGCAGAGGTCACATATTAATCGCTTCAGTTGCTGGAGAAGCTATAAAAAAAAGAAAATATGAAAGCATCTGTTTAAACCAAGCCACAGAAGAAGTATAAAGTTCCTTTGCAAGTTGATGTTAACTTTCAGTCAGCCTACAGCATTTAAGTCTGAGGGTACTAGAATAAAGACACCTCTTCTTGCTGCGTCTTTGATAGCCCACCTTGGTGGCTTTATGATAACAGCAGACAAGTTAGAGATGGCTCCTTTCTTTGTACTTCCATCAAGCTAAAAAAAAAAAAAGTAGCAAGCAAAAGGACTATCTGCTCCGGCAACATGGTTCATTCCAGACATAGATCTCAGAGCCACAAATCACTCGGGAATAATCAAACAGCTGTACTCCTCAAGACATGCCGCTGCATCCCAGTTTCCTAGTTTAAAGAGCAACATTTTAAAAACAAAATCCAACAAAACCCACATACCAACAAGGAACAATCTAATTTCCCACATCCTGGATCCCTCTTCAGGGCACAGCAGGACAGCTCTAGAAGCAAACCTAGAAACACTGGCACCGGCGATCACACAGCAACTTGCAAGCTTCCAGACAGACCAATTCCTAATGCACTTCAGCACAAAAGCACAAATTTAACCATAATAGGGGAGGCAAGAACACACAGCTGAGAGGACGGATCCTCTTCTTTAGCAGAGGTCTGCAACTCACGGTTAGCTCAATGCAACTGAAAAACTGCAGTTTCATTTCTGTAGCGAAATACGTGATATCAGTCTTCCTTCCTGCTACATTTTCCTCCCCCAAAGGAATTCATTTCATACCCTTGCTCCTTCTGCCACGGATCAGCTTAATCATTATCCTTTATGCTTCATTTGTATGTAAGAAAAACTTACAGGACAATTTGGGCTAGCAGGTTGACACAGGTACATCTGGGAGCCGTCCAGGTCAACCTCATGCTCTAAGCAGTACCTAGCATGATTTCCTATGTGTTAGTGGTAAACAGAGAAACTATATCAAAAGGGGTAGCAGATTCCTGTCATATAGTAATAATTTAAATACATCTCCTGGCTAACTTCACATGTTTGGCTACCATACAAGTACTACAGGAGAATTTTTACCACGTCAAAATTTACCACAAGTGAAAAGCTTCAACATACACAGCCTGTTTAACGACTATGTCTGAAGAGCATGCTCATCAGTTTCCAAACAGCTGATAATCATCAAAAGTTGTCAAGCAAGCAGGAAGGGCAGAATAATACCAAAGGACTTCAGAGAACAGGTGAAATACATCTAGCACATTTGCTCTGCCGAGCTCCTGGAGAGCTCAATGCAGTTTCCCATTCAACATTTTAACTGTTTTTACAGTAACCTTTATTATGAGTTCAGAGCAATGTGAAACAATGGATCTTTAGCTGAAGTTAAATGAAAACCAGTTAGCAGCTTTAAAAAAAAGAACAACACTAAGTTGATATAAATTGGTTTTGGAATTCATTTCTGCAGGCAGTTCCTATCCTTTCTACCCTGCTACAAGAAGGGTGTGTGCAAGCTGCTCAAACTTCCTTGAGGAGGGTGTAAAGGGTAAAGTTGTAAAGGAGCAAAAAAACCCCAGTACCCACAAGGTCAAGCCTTTTGACCCTTAGGCCTGATTTTGTAAAGTAATTGTCTCTATCCTGTCTTCATTTTGACATTACACGATGTGGGGTTGATTTCTAAGAAGCCCACAGGCCATGCACAGGTGCTACATCAACCCATTAGTTTTTCAATGGGCAAGTACAATTTTGATATCAGAAGCTGCTCTGTTACAACAAACATAAGCGGTCTATGTCTGCATGCAACTCAGGGCAGCAAGTCCCACATACTTGTGATAAACGCTTCTTACCCTAATGCAAGCAAACTTGTAGGCAGGTAAGCACAGGAAACACCTTGTCTAAAACCTTGTTTTAGTCTAAAGATAACATTCACATCAGCTTCAATCTGGAGGTCATTCTGTAGAAAGGGATTTCTAAAGAAAGCTGATTTGGCTGTGTATTCTAGTATTACACTGTCCTACGTCTCCCTAGGCAGAGGTCACAGACTAAAAACCTGTATTTAACATTCCCTTAGCTGTCCTCTTACCTCTGTAGTTGATGTAGTTTCCACGGAAAGGAAACACTAAAAGTGCTGTTCTTCCTCAGTAAGTTACAATGCATTTCACTAATTATTCTCAGAAAGCCTTAAACTTTTTGGGGCTGAAACTTGACTACTGTGAAAAAAGCAAGCATTTTTAAGTTATCTTCCTCTTCTTGTTTCAAATCTTTTGGATTGCTTTTGGTTCGTATGTTTTTAGAAGATGAAACTTATGTTTGCAAAGGCCCCAAAATAAGACCTTAAACAGAACCCATGTAATTGCTTATTAACGTGGAAAAGCTTGAACTGAAAAAACATCCAAAGCAACCAGAACTCACCAGAGTATTGCTCTTCTTAATATCTTCTAAACGCTCCAAGACTGAAGTCAGGTTTGGGTCATCTGATTCCACAAACCATATTGGTGATGAAGAGGGGTAAGATTCCTGTTTTTAAAAAAATAACAACAAATAAACAAAAAAGTTCAAAGCTTTTAAAGCTCATTCACACCAAACTTTAACAGCGCAGTAACAAATCCTCGTCTTACCCTAAGCTGGGTAACATGGAAGAAAAATAACCCGGTAACTTGAGGCAACTCAAGAGCAGTCAAAAGAATTCCAGATAACTGGTTCTTCTAGTATTACATTCTGTCTTCATCTTGAAGAAACAATGGACATTCATAAGAAAGTACTGAAAAGTTTAAAGTCCTGAGGGCAAGTAGAGCAGGAGGAAGAAATATAGAAATTCAGCAGAGATGATTATTATAAAAAAATATATGGAATCACAACTAGTACACGTCACAGAATAAAACCATATCCATGCTAGTTTTTCCACAAAAATACAGATACCTCCAAGCAGTATCTATGAAAGCAACCACACCTGCAGGCTTAAGATCTCCTCTGGATTATTCAAACTGTTCTAGCATCAACTCTCAGACCAAAGCAACACAGTTCACATCTCCTGCTTTAAAGGACAAGTGAACAGGTGAATCACAATGCCAAAAATACATTTTTTTCTTTGCATCATCATGCTGCAAAGGGCCATTAAAGGACTTGCCATTGCTGAAGGACATCTCAAACAAATGGATGAACTACACATGTCAATAGATCCCTGCAGTTGTCTGGCAAGCACCAAAGTGCATCCTGCTGACAGTGAGATCAAATGGGTTCACAGGACTAGAAATACATCTCATTTTACACAGCAAGCCACAGTCACAGCACACACAATGGGGAACAGACGTGGCCCACAACCACTTGCAATCCATGACAAGAGGCTTTTCTGTCACTAAACTGGCACAGCAGGCACCCTTTCAAAAGGTGCTGGGAAGACCCTCATTGCTCCTTTCTCCACCAGAAGGAGACCAGGGACAAACCTAGAATAAGATGTTTGTTGTCTGCAGACCTTATCTATTCCTAGTCTGAAGGGCCTATAGAATAATCTTCAAAAATACTTAAGCAAATCTTTCTTCAGACAAGGACATGACTAGCAGCTCAGGTCTGACGATCGAGCAATCCCTCCGTGTGCTTTATTATATCACAGTGGCTACTTGAACACGCTGATACCTTCTGCAATGAATGACAAACCTTCTCCTCTGCTCTCATTCCTTTTCATTCCAAGTCCTGCCATACGTGAGAAAACACAGCAGGATTTGATGCTGTCTGCCTTATGAATGTACGGCACATACAAATTACTATAGGCCCCAAAAATGCATGAAACATTCATTTTCAGTCTGCTTTAGCTTTTGAAACGCAAACAGAAACCATGCATTCATCTCAAAGACTTCTCTTAAACACTGCCTAAGCACATCCACTCATGTGTATCAGAGAAGACATTAGCCTAACTTCCAGCTCATGGCAACACTTTTTAACTCTGCAGATTTGCCAATAAATACGTTCTTTTACCTTAAAGAAAGAAAAATCGAGTGCCATTTACGTTAAGTAACACATATTTAGGGAAAAGCTGAGTCTCACGCAGCTATGAGTCACTATATTTTGAAATACAGAATTCACACACAAACTTCAAACAGACATTCTGACCCTGAGATACAAACAGGCTGATGAGGTTGTAATACCACAGTGCGCAACAAAAAGCTGAGCCTGTGGTTTTTGAGGTCGAAGAACTGAACTTCACAAGAGCCAGTTTTGGTGAGAGAGTTCACTGAGTTTCCTGTGTCTACATCCTACAGAAAGGAGAGATGGGTTTAATCTGTATCACATAAGAAACATAAGCTTCCCAAACAAAAAGGCACAACTCAAGAAAACAAACCTAGAGTAACAATTATTTTACTGTATTAGATACCTGTTGGTCAAAATACTAAATATCATTATTTCCCAGTGGCTAAAACCAACATTATTTTGGTCCTACGACTGCACAGCTGACCTTCAGTGACACTGTGTGCCAAGCTTAGCTGCACAGGTATCACCCATGTTATTATCCATATTAAGTTGTGAAGCTCTTTTATGCCACTGCTGTGACATGGCGTTTTCCTGCTCTCTACAATTAAAAGCAAAAATTCATCATAACAGAGAAAGGCAAAGCGTTTACATTTGGGCAGCTTTCTCAGGCTAATGCACGCTGTACAGCTTGCCAAGCTAATGCAATTGCTCAGTAAGCCATGACATGCTGGGATGACATCACACCTAGCGTGCACTGAGGCCTGAGGACAAAGGCTGCATGTTTACAGCCAAGCCAGAAATAATTACAATTCATGGGATCATCACTTCTACAGAGTCTTTGTATTAACAGCAGGACAGACCCGGAGCTTTGTCAACACCAACCCTTCTGGTGCTTCTATTGCAGAATACAGCAAAAGGATTGAGTCTAATAATAATGGTAAGCCAAACAACCAAAATATAAAAATAAAGAAAGAAAAAGCTCTACACTTCCTGCCACTGGAAAAAAAAAAAGCACCAAGTCATTTAGGAAAACCACAGCATATTAAGAGAATACTCACAGGACCTCACCATTCAGACATTCTGTTTCATCTCCTAAAACTGTCTAATACACTTTAATAACTTTGCTTTCCTTGGGTAGGCCTGTCTTCTACGTCCTGTGTAAGCTTTCTCCTCCTTACCATTAGCTACACAACAAGGCTGTTTTACTTGCACTGCTAAATAATCTTCCTCTTGTTTGACAGACCTACAGCAATCCTGTTCTGATGTCAGTACGAGACATTATTTCTCAACTTCTCCAACACCGTTTCAAGCACAGAGTTACTAAATCAAAAAGCAAACCCCAAACCCACAACCCTCCCCTGAGAACCCTGCACCGCAACACCTTGCTCCATGCCCGAGGTTACCACAACCTGCATGCAACGGCTGCTCAAGCGGAACAGAGGAACCCGAGATACTCACACATTTTATTACAACAAAAGGTCAGAAAATGCATTTAAACATACATCCTCAGCATTGTGACTTAGAATGACTGCTACCCACGGCCACTTCTTAATTTTCTCTGATTTTCAGATAATCTTCAATTGAGTGTTACTTTTTTTCTTTGAAATCTCCTTAGTAAACTGGCTAAATAAAAATCAGTCAACTGGATTCTATTCCCTAAGCTTTGGTAAAATCTCTGACACCGACAGAAGCTAGTTCTGCTCTTTCCAGATCTTTTTAGAATTAACCACAAGTTTTTGTGTGTTTTAATTATGAGGTTTCTGGGAATCATTTTTCTTTTCAGACATTCAGAAATTACCACTTGCTCTGTGATACAGCCCAAAAGATACTGAGCGCATTACGGTGTTCTGACACTTCATTTTCAAGTTTAAGGGAAAATTTGCACTCCTATATATGAAAGAATTCTCATTTTGTTAATAAACTAACAGAACAGCAATGCTGCTTGACATAAAATAAGTAAATGCAGTGGGAGGTTTAAAAGTCAAATTGAATGAGGGGGTGTGGAGGGGCACAGTGAAGAGAGCAAAGCCCATTACCCACGTGCCTTTGTTCAGCAGAAGACCTGCATTTCCTTTCCTTTGTGGACTTTAAGATTGCATAGGACATACTACTACTTGCTGAATGGCTAAATGAATATAAACAGCAGGACATACTTCGTTCACCAGAGTTACATAAGGAGAGATCCTTAACTGCCCCAGAAAGCAAGATTCTGTTAGCTTTCATTTTCTTACAATCTTCCTGGAGTCACAGACCAACAGGCTCAGCTCAGTGACAACTCCTGTACCAAACCAAGCACTTTGAAGGGAACCTACATCGACTGACTAACAACCATACATCTTTTAAACACTGAAAACTATTGCAGTGCCACCCTGGAGTTCAGCGACTGCCTTGGCAGCGGCAGCCCATGCTACCAGACAATCCCAGACAAAGCTGAGTGCTCTGGTTACAGTCCCAGAGACTGGGGAAGCTCAAACATCTTCATAGAATGGCCTGGGTTGAAAAGGACCTCCAAGATCATCGAGTTCCAAGCCCCCTGCCAAGTGCAGGGTCACCAACCACTAGACCAGGCTGCCCAGAGCCACGTCCAGCCTGGCCTTGAATGCCTCCAGGGACGGGGCATCCACAACCTTCCTGGGCAACCTGTTCCAGTGCGTCACCACCCTCTGTGTGAAAAATTTCCTCCTAATATCTAACCTAAATCTCCCCTGTCTCAGCTTAAAACCATTCCCCCTTGTCCTATCGCTATCCACCCTCGTGAACAATCGTTCCCCCTCCTGTTTATACGCTCCCTTCAAGAACTGGAAGGCCAGAGGCCATCTTCACATTGGTGGGTGACAGGATGCCACAGTCCTGTCCTATGCAGGTTCTGCTCATACGTTCATCACCACGTCACCGAATACCTTCAGGAGCACATCATAACACAACTGACACAGTCATGGCTTTCCTCTCCAAAACACTCTCCAGGGAAGGATGCAAATGTAGCAGAGTATGCTGCTTTAGAATTGTTGATGTTATTAAATATAGCCACATCAGAGAAGTCAGCGTCAAAGGCACGTGCCTGGCAGAACAGAAAGGCCACCACAAATTGCATCTCTATGGAGGTACCTGAAACATTTGCAAATTGTTCCAAGCTAAAATAAGTACAGCTTTCTGCACAAACAAGTCCTTCTGATTGCAGAAGGCTACCACAGAAGAGCGGGGGGCAGGAGGGAGAGGCAGTGAAGATTCCCAGGGAGGACTTCACCCAATGGTGCTTTCCAACAATCACAAAGCCTGTGACACGACCTAAGCTATGTCTGTGCTACATCCATGGTTCTATCTAGGCACACACACAGCAATACCTTAGAAGAAGCCACAACACACACAAGCAAAGCAGCATAGACAACACTTTAAAAGGTTATAAACAAGAAGGCAGATGTGGCATCACAGCTCATACGCTCCTTAGGATCAAGTCTTTGCATCCAGTCAATTCTTCAAACTATTTCATCTACACAGATGTCCCGCCTGCTGATTCTCATGTGTGGAACTGCACAACACCTTTGGAAAATGAGCCTTAGTGGACTGGCTTCTCAGCTGCCGTAACAGCTCACCCCATAAAGGCAGCATGCTGTATGATGTCCAGCATACCACAACCACACACAATTAAAATATCAACTGAAAGCATAACTGCAAAATGGTCACTCTGCTGATAAAAGCACAGTTACTTACCTTTATTTTGAATAAACATTTTATTCGTCAGGTCACCACCATAATGCAATATGCCACCTCTCAATTCACGCAAAGAAATTCACAAGAAATGCTCTTAACCCTTCTGTAGGGACCCAAAGTAAAACGCACCAGATCACTGCTCAGAGCGGCTCTGAAGCTGACACTGCACACGGTTTTGCTGACTGCACTGCACGTGGCAGTTGTTCAAGAGCCGTGTGTGGTCTCCACAAATGGAAGCTGCCATTCACCGACCCACTGAGGTGATCTACGCAACGTTCTTTTGCCAAGACCATTGAGAGCAACAAGAAGTTGCAGAAAACACAACCTGAAAATTAAGCCAAGAATGCACTGTCACTTAAGATTAGTTAAGTTGCTTATCAGGAATAGGTTACAGAGCTAAGAGTTGAATCCAGGCTTTGACATAGCATCTCACATATCCCTGCCTGCCCATGTTCTCAGCTAACAGCTGTCAGGGAATGCGTGTTTGAGAGCTCAGTCCCAGTGCATGACAGAAGCATTCAAGTTGGCAATGGTTGACCCAATAGGCAGCTGGACACACGCACTGATGAGAAAGATGTTCTGACAATCTGATTCTCCAATTTTCCTCTTCCACCATTGGCAGAGTACCCTATGTACCAAATTTCTGAAGGAAATCCAGTTATTTTGAAGCCATCAACTTACAATCGAGAGTTGTTAATCACCTGTTTTTGTAACTATACCTTTTCTGAATGTACTTCTAGGCACCACCAAGAATGGCTTCCAGTAAGGTCAGAAGCAGCAGTTAACTAAGTTCCAACATGTCACGCTCTGCCCCAGTCTGACTTTTCCCAGCAGTTGTGCTCTTGCCTTTAGCACTTTGGACATGCAAAGCCTGATGACACTTGTGCTGCCACCCAAAAACCCAGGCTTGCTCCTCCTCCTCTCCAGTCTCTTTATCTTCAGAAATTTAGGTCTTCCAAGCACTCAGACAGCCCATCCCATACTACCAGAGGCATGGTGCCCTCTCCCCTCACACAACTCAAGAGCTTGCCTCTTTCCAGCAGCCCTGCACTAGGCTCCAGGCTCCCACAGCTGCCATGGCTGCTGCTAAGCCACCCACCTTCAGGTTACAGTCATTTACAGTCACTTGCTCTCCTTTGAATGTGGACTTCCAGTATCATGGAGCTCCACCAACATTAACCATTAAGGAGCCAAACACTGCACTCATACCACGGATATCTCCTAGTTCCTGGCACCTTGAACATCACTGCAAAGGAACACTTCAATTTTCTTCTAACACCACAATGCAAGTTTCAACAGAGCATACACTCCCAGCTTTCTGAATACACACTGAAGAAGCTATCGGAAAATCTGCAGTTGTGAAACACTCTCTCACAGAGGGGCTAAAGCTCAGAGCTCTGGACAAAAGTCCCAACTAAACTTGAAGAAATCGTGCACTTACTTCTCTGCAGTTACTTAAAACACCAGAGTGTCTTGTATGCATGAGATAACGCGGAAAGTAAAGCATGTAGAATCATGACTTTAAAACCACGCTCAAAGATTACAGCTGGAAACAGGAAGCTGGCACCACACACGCTAACGAGTATGCTCATTTCCCGCAAAGATCAGCTGGGAGCTGTTCTGTTCCCAGTAGTTCCAACCGCACTGAACGCAGGCTGACGTGACATCTGAATGTTACACTGCATCTCCTTACTGTAAGCGGTCACTTTGTTTTCCAGCTGTCTTCTGGGAGCAGGTGACAGTCATTTTCACTTCCCCTGCAGAGCTTACAGCTAAAGAAATACAGAATGTTTCTTAAATCGTAAACTATCAAGTCTATTAAAAATGATGTATTACCATTCATAATCCAAAATAAATAAATGAACTTCAGCCAGGAATTCAGGGTTTCATAACCTTTCAAAGCCATATAAAGGCAAACAACCTGGCACTGCCAAACAGCAGTTCACACTGAGGCAAACCTGAAATAGCAGTTATTTCTGTTCATCAGCCTCTACAAACATTTGTTCCTATTCAGAAGTTTTGACCTTTTTTTGTTGCTGCTTTTTAAATAACGCAAATACTATCCAGAGAATTCCTCCATGTTTCTATCTCCCATCCTCCTGACAGGAACTGATTTTACAAATGAGCTTTCACTCCAGTTACACTGCTGGAGTCTGGTTCTCTCAGTTTAGTTGTCACTGTAGCAGATCAGACACTGGCATAAGCCCACTGGATCAATGCTGGCTCAGAAATTCCACATACAAGCAACCCTGAGCACCACTGAAAGCTCAGACAGTGCTTGGCAAGCAGCTCCCCATCAGCAGTGCTGGCTTCAGCAGTCCTCCCCAGCATTCACTCGTTCCTTTGCCCTCTGTTGTGCTGGTACAGCTGTCTGTGCAGCCACACAGTGAACCAGACTGGGAAATTATCCAGATCAACAATGACCCGGTAAAGAATTTCCATGTGCCAGCCAGGTCTTTCACCCAGTAAAGTCAGTTCTGGCCACCTCACAAGGCACACAGCCTTTGCTGTCTGCGGCCAACAGGATTACCAAGCACACAGGACACAATCACACTTTGTTCTTCCTATCAGCTCTTATTTTTAATATATACTGAGGGTACTGACCTATCATCAATAAGCAGTATCCACAGTATAACACAGACCTACTCATTTATCCTCACCCATGTATCACAGGAAGAAGTTACTTTACGTGAGCACAAACGATCAACTCCATTGATAACTTCTGATTTCGCCGTGTTCCACTGCAGTCAGACTGCCATAAAGAATTTGGAACTGTTTATTTTGAGAATAGGACACACTTTGTACACTACTCCCTTACTCACATTCCACTGACAGAAAGTTTTGACAGAAGAGCTGGAATTTTATCCTTTCCTCAATAAAAAAAATTAGTAAGAAAAAAAAAATCAGTCAAAACAGTGCACACTCTTGCTTCTTCCTTGTGGCATAAGAAGGGTAACAGGTAATGCCAATTATTAATACTTCCATTTTGACACCATTCAATAACAAAAATCATAAAACCATGGCAGACACCAACTAAAAATTGCTGGCAACATAAATCAACCAACCAACACAAATCATCAAATGACTCTTAGGAAGTGAACGAGTAACCCTAGTCAAAGTTTCAGTTTCTTTAAAGTTACTGAAAATTACAAAATACATGAACGTTATCAGCTATCTTTCAGTCTTGGACAAAAGCCTCCTGAACAGTTAACACAGAAGCACAGAGAGTAAAGAGAATATAGTTCTTTTCCATAAAGCTTCTTCCAATTATCAAAAGGCAGAGAGAGCTCTTGTGAGGACAACAAACGGTCCCGGTTTTGAAACAATTATGTAAGTAATTCATACACGTAGCCTATTTGGAGTAAGCGCTATTTCCTGAAGCCTCAACATATGCTAGCATTTCTAAGTGAAGCCCACCACTGCAGCGCTCTGGGATATTTCAGGCGCACTTCACACATCATATGGGGAGGAGTGCAACTGACCTGCAAAGTCTGAAATGCTGGCTGCAGCTTTTCACACATAGCACAGCTAAGCTGTAGCATCAGAGACTTAAGTCCTATGCCTTCCAGAGACAAACAATTCCTCCTCCTCCTCCTCCTCCTCCCAGTATTCCTTTTCCAATTATAGTCTTGGTATAGAAAGAGAAGTTAGAACACTCACTCTTTGCATTTTGTGTTCATAAATAAAACAGAACTGAACCACTTCTACTGCATGAGCATTATCTTTCCTAAGTTACTTAAGTGCCTACTTTTGAACTCTAAGTACCTCTAATAATTCTAGTTAGAGAAACAGGTGTTATCAAGGTAGTGTTGTGTATGCTTTTATTTAGCCCTTGTATCCACATGCTGCAAGACAAAGGTTTCAGCCTTGCTATGGAGTGCCTAGTCACGTTAAAAAAATATCTGTGGTTTGAATGGGAAGCCTCATTCATTATGCGGTTAGTTCTGAGTACAAATAAATAACCTCAATAAAAGTTTGTCAGCTGTCTAGGCAATAGCTAGGAGTGCATTTAACATTAAAATCTCGTATCTTCTAAGAATTATACTATGTTCTACTATACTCACTCTCTGCATATAACTTGTCAAAAGCTTCAAAGGTGACATCTTTTCATCCATTCTTGTTTAGAAGGGAAAATAAAGTTTTCTCCCCTCAATTGCCGTTATCTATAGACAGCAACCTTTCCAAGTACCTTCTAACACCGATTTAGCAGCAGGGTATTTTTCAGTAAAGCAGGAGATTTTTCTCTCCAGCAGGGAAGCAAGGGTATAGCAGAGTGAGCCTGATGACATGGATTGGAATTGCTGCTGTATGAAGGATGTCGTTACATGTCAGAGCCTGGTATCTGTTTGGGTGCAAAATCCGCTCCCACAGAGAGCTGACTCAAACCCCATGCCTACCTACAAGAGGTACTTCAAGGACTCAGAATTTCAGTGGAAGTTTTGTGTAGAACTGGAGAGATACTATTGGTGAGCTTCTCTGCAGAATGTATTTAAAACCAATATTTTTTTTTTCCCCAGAGAAAGAAAAGTGTACTTCTCCTCTGCTTTTCAGAATCCAAAGTGGTCTTGATATTGAGCAGGGGTGAAAAAAGGTAAAGATTGAACTATACCACATCTTGGAATACTGTGACATAAGTTCCATGAGGTACCAAACTGAGACTGCAAATTGTAATGAAAAACACTTACCTAAACGATCAGTAACATGCTACTCTGAATACTTTGATACTACCTCAAAAAAAATATATATATACATGCTTGGAAAGGACACTAGCTTATTGAATTCAACTAGAATATTCTTGCTACGTGAAAAGAAAGCCTGAAAAAACCAACCAAACAAAAACAAACAGCCAGAACCAAAACAAAGCAAACAACAACAACAACAAAAAAAAACACAACCAGAAATCAGGCTCCAGAATGGAGACACCACCGCTGGCACAACAGAAAGGGAACGTGAAGGTGCACAGCCTGAACAAGTTCAATAATTAGATAGTTCTGAGGCAGAAGAAGCAATGTTTCTGACAGATTACTCCACCCTACAGTGTCTCTTAAAATAATCAAATTAACCGTTTAAACTCCAACACGGGTAACTAACAGAAAGAAGGGCATGCAGATTTGGAAAATGCTTGTCTGCCACTTTCTTAAGCAGAAGAGCTGTTAAGCAAAACACACCTCACTATATTGACAAGCACTGCTCAGTATCACAGGTAGAGCGCTCCCAGCATGCTGCAGCAAATGCTTAACCACTGCAGTTCCACAAACTCATATTGCAGACAGTCAGAATATCACCTTGGAAATTCCAGGGCTGACTTCTAATTGAGCTGTGGAATTTAGTCCAGGGCACTGGTGGAGAAGATCTATGCAGTTCCTAAGCAGATATTCTCCCCCACCTCTCCAGGAGATTGTTCGCTCTTCCCTCTTTCTTCTCTCTCTAGATCCAAGAAAAGTGAGAACTGGAGCAACTGAGTTATCAGGTCTCTTTTCAAACATGGTGCAGAAGCTGCTGGAAGCTCCCTTCCCTACCCGATTATTCTCTATCCACTAACTTCAGCACCCATACACACTGCTAGACAGCTTTCATTTCAGCTGAAATACATAGGTGCCCAAATAAAACCAACAACAAAAAAAGTGATTATTGAGTCTTGTTCTTACTCTTCCCCTTACAGCATTCTTAAGAGGTTCCAACTTACGTAAGCTTTTAGTGAGTATAAGAAATATCCTTGAGAATTTCATCGTCACTGTAAAGGTTAAACTAGTAAGAAGCAACAAATAACTAAAGTTACCTATTTGCACTGCAAACGCAGAGCATTAAGATAGCAGCTTCTGCTGCAGAGGGTGAGTCTCCTCCCCAGAGAAAACGTTTACCAGTATCTTTATAGCCTCACCAGCTTTTTTTAGCATCATAATTTCAAGTTATAGCTCCCATGGTAACTTGATTCAGCTCTCCAGAAGCTCTGCAGACCAGCCGAAGCACAGCAAACTAGAGTTACACCTTTCCAGTTCACAGTACCTACAGAAATAAACTGGAAGCAAGCAGGAGCCAGGGCCAACAGACTCAGGGGTAGGGAGAAAGACTTTTGTCAGAGTGAGCTCTAACACCTTTGTCCAAAGCCCAGGACACAAGTCCAGCAGCTGTTTTTCTTTTTGGCTCTCCCAGGAGCTTCTCACTTGCCTCTTGAGAGCCATCCCCTGCATCTGAAGCTGCCCTCTCCCACTTATTTTTAGCGGATGGATAAATAGCCACCTACCTCAAAGAGCCAAATATTAGCCAACACTGGAAGAACCAAGCTGCTCGCAGACAACTGTGAAACACAAGTTTCAAGAAGTTCACGTACAACTTCTCTTTAAAGCAGAAGTCTTGTCTCTATAGTTTGAAACAAGTCTTTCCCTGCTCCTTTTGGAAACAGACATCACAATTCTGACAGCACACAGAAGATCTCCTCATTTCTAGGGCAAGTGACTACAGTAGTCAACCGCAAGCACAGTTTCCTCAATAAGATACAACAGCACCAGGAGTGACCTCAGCCTGTTTCTTGCTGGCTGGGGCACACCTCAAACCAAGGCCTACAAGCAAGTGGGCAGAGTCCTAGGCAGAGAATTACCACTGAAAATACTTTGGACAGAAAAACTTCAGAAGCAGAAAAGCACCACAGCGCAAATCCAAGGCGTCGAGCTCTTCAGGCCTCGCTACTGCACTTCCCTGTCAGCTGTCACCTGACAAGGAACAACGCACTGAATCCAGCTGCCAGCTGAGCACACCGTTACCAGATTTTCCCCTTAGTTCTTAAGGAAAAGATTTAGGAAATAGATTGCGCTGTGTGGAGAAAACAGACAGGCTGCTCCCTAATGAAACACTTTCTACTGCAGAAATAATACATCAGGAAAGTTGCACAGTCGCTTGTCTGATGCATCATGTCTAAACACAAGAATACTAATGTATCTCAATGAGTCTACCCTTAAATGAAATCTTATGCTTTGCAAGTATGCACCAGCATGGGGTAAAGCAAGCAGATCACAGAACTGACTTCTCAGGTCATCAGCTGTAAAACCCCAAAACTCTCTTAACATATTTCCTTCCGTTTAATAAAGTGACTTTAAGACAAGTGAACGTCCTGCCAAGACGGCCAGCCCCGCCTATTCTGCACACACATTTCTATCTTTCAAGTGCTCAGATACTTGGACTTGAGCACAAATTTCCACCCCCATGCCGCTTAGAAATTTCATTCTTTTATAGGCAAAGGACAAAAGAGATCTGGAGCTTACCTCCCTCAAACCCACACAGACCAACTGTACGCTCACCCAGCCAAAACTTTTCAGTGTTTTGCTTTTAAGCTGAACATCCATAGGGCATTTAGGTTCACTTACAGCCAGAGCTACCGCAACACGTAGACCTTCAGCACTTCCCTGTGCGTGAGTCACAGGCACCGATCCACGCAAACCCTCTGGCAGATATAGGCCCTAACCATGAACTTTTAAAACCAGAGGATTTAGAACACTGAACGTTTTATCTTGCTTCTCTCCCACTCATTAAGAAAAAAAGAAAAAAGACAACGAAGAAAAAGCAGAGAACAAGAGAGCCTCTCAGGTGTGATCTGACAGCGCTGCCGGTGCCCCGTCAGAAGTTTAAACGCTTCCACTGCAGCGAGGAGCCCCCGCAGAGGGGACGGGCCGCCGCCAACCCCCGACACACGGGAACGAAGGACGCCGCGGGGACCCCCCAGCCCGGCCCATGCCGCGCACGGCGCACCCGGCACCGGCCGGAGGGCTCTCTCGGCGCCCTTTGTTCCGGCCCGAGGCGGGCGGCGACCCGGGACCGCTCTCAGCAGCCCCCGCCGGACCGCCCGCTCCCGAACTTTTTGTTTGCGCCGCGGCGGGGACGGGCAGCGCGCACCCCGAGCGGCCCCGCGCAGGCGGAGGTCGGGACCCTTCGCTGGGTCGCCCCGCGCTCCCACCCCGCGCCCCCAGGACGGGACCGAGCCCCCGGCCCGCACCGTGATGTTGCAGTGGATGGTGAGCGGCGGCGGCGGCGGCGGGCCGGAGCCCGGCGGCGGCGGCAGGAGCACGAACTGGCAGTGCAGCTCGTCCAGCTTCCAGGAGACGATGCGGAAGCGCTCGTGGTCCTTGTCGAAGATGGACTCGAGGAACTTCAGCTCGGCCTTGAGCCCTGACACCGACATCCTGGCCTCATCTCCGGGCCCGGGCCTGCGCCGCCTCGCCTCGGCCCGGCCCTGGCCCCGGCCGCGCCTGCGGGGCGGAAGATGGCGGAGGGCGGGGGCCCGGGGCAGCCCCAGC